>NW_023592716.1:0-33497 GCF_014839805.1 Manduca sexta | reverse complement strand
CAAAATGCCAGCATCTCAGCTATGGGCAGTACTGTTCTTCTTCATGTTTCTATGCCTTGGATTAAATAGTCAAGTAATTATTGATATTATTTGTTTCGTTACAACTAATTCTCAGTTGTCGCATATTTAACTCATAACCTTCAAATGTTTATTTCAGTTTGCTATAGTGGAAGTGGTCGTGACTTCAATACAAGACGGATTTCCCGACATGATACGAAAAGACTTGTGTATCATGAATTATTAGTACTGCTTGTGTGTGCGGTGTCATTATTATGCGGACTGCCACACATTATTCATAGCGGTATATATATGTATTCCAGTTAATGGATTATTACGCCGCGTCGCTCAGTATAACTTATCTCGCCTTTTTTGAGGTGGTCGCGATTGCATGGTTTTATGGCGTGGGAAGACTGTCTAGAAATATTAAACAAATGACAGGTGAGTAATAAAAAAATAACAGACACGGCAAACAATAACGCACACAATTTACATCCACCCGGACATCCGCTATGAAACAATTGGCCATTTTGAAGCGATATACCAATAATTTCTCTACAACAGGCTATGAGTCACGCGTGTTATCAGAGTAACGTGTGATCACACCCAATTTTTGTTTATCTACTGGAGAATTAACGTGTGACTTATACAATTCTAAATAGTATTGTTGCAAATAACAACGTTGTATTACGTCATGTTTCAGGTCGCCAACCATCGCTATACTTTCGATTCTGTTGGCTGATAGCGTCACCGGCGCTGCTGTTAGCGTTGTGGGTGGCAAGCATGGTCGACTACACGCCGCCTAGTTACAGGCAGTACCAATATCCCGCATGGGCACAAGCTCTCGGATGGATCATGGCTTCCCTCTCCTTACTTTGCATCCCAGTATACGCGGTTATAGTTATAATTAGAGCACCTGGAGACAGTTTAAGAGAGGTGAGTGTGTAAAACAATGTTACTGCAATTTAAATATAAATATATGTCATGCTTGCCTTGCATGCTTTTACATAATAGTCTACCAAGACCAACATAATAATTAACATTACTTGGGCGTTTATTCTTTCTAGTTTATTAAAAGTTACTTTATGAAAGGTTTTTTCAATAAAACAAAAACATAAAGTTTAGTTATATTTAAAAAAATATTCTATACACTGAGCGTAAAGTATTTATGAAAAACTTTTTCAATAGGTAACCGTAATGTTATCTTGTTATATATTATTATGTTCATATTTATTATTGGCAAACCAAATTTATTTGAATAAAAGGTAGATAAAGCCATGACAATCGCACCCTTTTTATCGTAATACCTAAGCAGAATCGAAACAGGGTTGAATCAGCTATTGCATAATAATCATCCTTTAAAGTCTCTACATAGCGCGAGTCATTTCTTATAAACATCACTTTGAACGCTATTACACTGAGGCAATATTTCCAATATAGAGCATTAAAAAAATAACATTCAATAACCACAAGACGATAAATATAATAAATTAAAATAATCCAAATATATAAGACCTATGGAGTGTCTTCCTCAACAACAAAAGCTAAAGTCCTTAATTTTATAGAAAGTATTCCTTAAATACTTAATTCTGAAAGTAATAAATAAGTGGATCTACATATTAGGAAATAGTACTAATAAATATATAATTTGTGCATTTCAATTATTTTAGATTTATAAATTGCGATTGTAGCTACACCTAGTCTTAAAATAAGTTATAGTTATTCTCATTTTAATCAATGAGACTTTGAACACCCCTGAATGAAAATTGTATAGTCATGTTTTTATAGTTAATAAATAACAGGCCTGACTGATACGATTGCGGGCTGCGGAATTAGATATAGTTTATTATGGTAGACTTAAAGATAACGTTAAACATTCTAAATAAATATATTAATATTTTTGATACCAACGAATTCAAATTACTTCCGATATATTTATCTAATGATAAGCATGTTTCATTTATTATTTTCAGAAACTACGTTACTCAATACAACCAACATCTATATGTGAATGTGGTGTAAATGGCTGTGACATCTGCTGCTCTGAGTCGGATCCGCCGGACGACAAAACAGTTATTAATTAGTATAATGAAACCGTATATTTTAAAGAGTATTATTAAAAATGATAAGAATTAAGTACTCCCTCTGCCACGAGGAACAAATAACATTTGGGCCTGCGTTCTTTATGACGATATAGATTCAACACGGTATGTTTGTAACGAATAATCAAGTTTAATAAGGTTATATAAAATTAAGTAACTGGCATATACCCAGAAATCTATTTAGTCATACTGAATCCATGTTCAGGGCGCTGACCAATTTCTTATCGATTTTTTGATTCGCACCTGTGTAATCGACAAAGTTTGTCATCGAAAATTACCGTCTAGAAGAGGTACTCGTGATAAACAATACTAAGTAGATAATTTACAACGATCTTCCATCATAATTACACATCACTCGACCTACAATTATGAGCATTCACCAAACAGTGTCATGACATACATAACTATGGTCATATAAATTTTATACAGTTACAATGTAGGAGTGAAAATCATGTATGTACTTCTGACGTCTGCGCGATAATGCATTGACTTCGAATAGTATAAATAGCATTTAAATCATATCATTACAAAGAAATACACCTATTGTTATATTTTTACTATGCACATATTAAAAACTATGTGTTAGCGGTAACTGTGTTCTGTGTAGGTATTCATAATAGCAGAAATGTATTATTACTGAATGTTTGTAAAGCTTTATATTCTCCCAGTCACGATATTATATTGCATAAGTATGTAAATATGTAATTTAAGGCCCGACCACCAGCAAAACAGCGCGCTAAAGCTCTGGTTTCCTAGAATAGCGGTGCCGTCACATGACGGACGCAATATTTGGACGCAAAAAGACGGCCGTTTTTACGGTGACGAGACGTGGACAGATGCATCACAGTTACGGCCACCAAGTCGTATCTGTTATAGGGGAGAAAAGGACGACCTTGATATACTTTGGATTAATAATTTACTTGGTGTATGAACTATCATCAGAAGAGGAAAATAGTCGTATGGAGAAAGATGACTTAATCAAAGCTGGTACAGGTGTATTTGAGATTTTAGTACGTCGCCGTCTACAAAGCAATGATGAGAAATCAGGGAATAGTTTAGCCTAACACTAGTATTATTTGATTACGAACTTACCACATAAATTATGATTTGAGTTACAAACCATACAACAGACACAAAAATTCAATAAGACCAGAAAAAAGCTATGTATGTATACTTATTAAGTAGATTCCTAAGTCAATACAATAATATTTTAATTTTTTTTATATATTTATTTTTAACAGACCTAATACATAGATGTTCGCGAAATTAATTATATATTTTGGCCATGCTCATTTAAGTAGATGCAATCTACTTCATGCCTGCATGACTGCCTGGATGCTCATCCATTGTAATTAAATGAATGCCTTGAGGAGAAGGAGCTATGATTTGTGAATGAGCACTAGTAGAGTAGTACTCGCACGCATCTCGCACTCGTGGGTATGTACGAAATCTATTAAAATTTCGTCGTCCTCGCTGCTCCAGTTGGAGTCGGAACTCATTTCGTTTGTCGTCCGGTCAAAACAATACGAAAATGGCTTCACCGCTATCGAGAAAAACGTTCAAGAAACTATTCGACACCGACAAGACGGCCGTCATGCAAATAGCGGTACCGCTTTTTGACGTTACGATATCAAATACCGCACTCTAGGAAACCATGACATTTGGTTTATATAATCAACGTTCTAGTGACGTCATTCACCGCTGTATTACTGCCGCTTTATGACGGTACCGCTGTTTTAGGAAACCAGAGCTTAACAGATTCTTAGAAGCCATTTATTCCAAATTTATAACATACTAAAAAAAATATTTAAATAATTTAAGAAATATTTAAAAGACATATTTTTGCAATGTGTTATCTTTATTTTAATTGTATAAAATTTTTATAATAGGAATATTGTTTCGTTAATTTCATTGTGAAAATGCAATTAAAATTGTTGACTCCGTGCATTTTCTCATAAACATGAATTAAGTACTCTAACACTATTAGAAAGACAATTTTATAAAGAATATTTTTGTAGTTCCTATTTAAATTTTTTTTTTGAATGAACTATTCGTAAATCTTTGCAATTTCCCGCCGGTAACTTGCGCGCTGCCAAGTTCCTATAAAACGAATCGCTCAAGGACGTTTGCTAGGGGAGGGACCTTACATAATGGTCTGTTTTATAGGCTGGTCTACAACCTAGTAATACCTATGTAGTGTTGAAACACCAAATAAATTATTTTAATCGTTGTGGAAATTTGTGTAGATCCTTACCGATAAAGATTTCAAAATAACTTCCCGGTAAAATTATGTAGGTATACAGTGAAATTTGATTAAAGTGAGCCTTGGACAATATATGAGAAACCACTGCTAATAATAATTGCAATAAGGTCCCGGTACTTTTGCATTAAGCCTCTTTTACTGGGAATTTCAAACCTCGTTAATTGAGAATCGATTTCTTAGATTTTACGATGTTCATCTCTATAATTGAGACTTGGTAGGTCAATCACCTATATCAGTAAAACAATTTATCAGGTTTGGTAAAGTTACGACTCGTTTGTATACAAATATTTTAATTACTTCTGCACATTTTTAACCACTCTTGTCATCTATCTCTATAAATAAGACAACTGTCATTGCAAACCTCCCTATTTGTATACTGGCTAAATAAAAATGCTCTATACAAAATCCTAACTCCTTTGAGATCCCAGTTAAATAGTTGTATAGATTTCACTGTATTATACATTTCTAGCCATTTTTATGTCAATGTTCATGTTATTGAATAATCGGCGATAAACATCCTCAAATCGTAGGACATAAATAAGCTATACGATTTACATATACACTAGTAATATGTAGCAACAACATAAACCTTTGAGGGCATCAGTATTAATTTTAAGTTAAGTATCAGGCCTTTTATATTATTTTATTTTCCTAAAAGGATAAATATTTAATCATATTTGTAACCATCGACCGTACTTGCATAGGTATATAATATATATTTGTTGTGTTGTAAGATTGTTTTTCCTGAATAATGTGACCGAAAACATTCCATAAATACCTATACTCATGTAATTTAAAGATAGTTTTAATATTTTTAGATAGTTATTTATTTTGCATACCTTATAAAACATGGATGTTAAGAATATGTAAGCAAATTGTATTACTTAAGTAACTATCTCAGTAAATAGGTAGGTTGCCACAGAAATTGTAATTTTTCGTCAATCACTAAAATAAAATGACTGCTTAGCCGTGAGCATAGCCGGGGGGGCAACGTTAGGCGGCACCCACCCTATAAAGCCCTGCGTTACAGAGACATCGCGTGATACAGGCCTTTTTAAAATCAGCGGGTTTTTGCTCTCGCCAGCGGTCTCTTCCTAGATAAAATCCGTAGTAGCTACGCCAACCTTCCGAGTACTAAACAAAACATGAAACAATATTATTTGTTGTTATCTGCCACTGATATAGAATCTTACATACCTATGTAAAATCAGTCTTTGAAAAGTAAATCGTTCATAATTATTATAGTGTAAATAGGTACATTTTTTGTATATAAGTAAAATAAGTAACGGCAATGTATCATAAGGCAAAAGCGAAATAAAGTCCTAAGGTTAATGAGCATTATTTGTTTTATTAAAATCAATTTAAACAAAATATCCCAAAATTTGCCACCTATTCAGGAATAGAAGCAAAAATTCTAAGACAATAAATTAAAAAAGTAAAAATATCTCTCTTCCGCGGTACATCATTTTAGAATGAACTAAGGTCAGGTGGGGCAAGTGCGCCGACAGGGTAAGTGCACCTACCCTAAAAAAATCGAGAACTATTGATGTTATACAATTACCGCAATCTTACATCTATGCTACTAACTGAAATATAGTTCCCTTAAAAAACATAAATGGCTATGTTCATTTTAATACGATTTATTCGCCATTTTATTTTAAGTGTCATTTAGACCTGTAAACAGAGATGACCCCGTGAAAGATAACGTCAAATATTTCAAGTTATTTAACATATTTCTGTAAACCAGTAAGGTGAATACATATATTAAACCTTTTATTTTAACTTCCTGCCTGAATTTTATTTATATATACTAAAATAAAGGATTTTTTAGCAATGCGAAAAATTTACCTAAAAATTGTCGAGTAGGGCAAGTGCGCCACAGTTAATAGTCGTATGGCGCACTTGCCCCTGATCCATAATATATAACCAACCTTTTTTGAGAATAAGTTTTACTAATATAAATTATTATTATTAAAATGTTATACTTAACAGCAGAATTTTTTGTACTCAAGGTATTTTGTTTTGAGCCGACTTAAATAAAAGGGCGTATTAGTTAATTCGTTTTTACAAAAGAAAAACTGAAATATCTTGGTCTAGAGCAACTTTACGTGAATAGGTTGCAACTGTTCAATCAGGCACGTTATCTGGATATAATGCAGCTAAAACATATCAAATGGCATAAGGCCAAATTCTAAGTAATTGAGTTATAACGCACTCAAAATTGTTTACATTTTTGTATGTTTGTTTTAGTTTTTAGAAATAAAATGGATTTTATATTAGGGCTAGCATTTTTTTATTCCAACATATCCGCACGCAAAACTCTAACATAGCAAAAAAATATATCAAAAAAAAAATCTAAAAATCGTTTTCAAGCCCTGATTTACATATATATGGCGCACTTACCCCGAATTTGATTTGACAGCCATACTTTGTTATAATATTGAGTGATTAAAAATTATCCAAGAGCAATGCGAGTAAAACTTATTTCTCTATGGACTAAAGTGAATGTTTTCTTTATAATGTTTCATATTGGCATTTTTTTTTACACAGGCGCACTTACCCCATTTCCGGAGGCAAGTGCGCCTACTACCATTTTTTTTTTCTTTGAGCAAAATATTATTAATTTATGGTCCGATTTCCTTGAATGGCTATAGTTTGTTATCACAAAATACCAAATATTCTTAAATTAATGAAATTACATTCTTAAGTCAGCACAAAAAGAAATTATTTTGCATTGAATCCAGCTATCAAAATTTTATGGCGCACTTCTCCCGACTGACCTATTAATATATAAAATACGTCAATTATGAAATGTTTACCCTCAATATAAGTTCCTAGCAACGTCTAATATGAAAATTCTTACCAGTTTAAAGTAAACTCAAATACCTACTAATAACATCGATTGATAATTAGTCAACTGTGAAAGGAGGAATCGTGAATTCGATAGCCGCAATGAGACAAATAATTATGTAATTTGTAAAGTAATTTTTATTGGGTCAGATGTTGTGGGACCTAGACGACTTAAAACCTCGTTACTGTAGTGGTACCGTAATAAGTATACTTACCAGTGGCGAAGAGTGAGGTTTTTCGAAAGGGAACCCAACACACCACATCGGTACTATTGATATGTAAAAAAGCGGTTTGGAAATCGTTCCAATGATAATTATATTTTACTTGAGTCACGAAAGGGTAGCCGGCAGGAATTGGGTTATATGGATTCATCGCCACTGGTACCTACGCCACTAAGACCTACCTTATGCTACGTAGTATTTGTCAGTATTCTATGCTTATAAGTAGTTGTGTGAAATCGGGGTTACGATTTTATTCTCCTTAGTGAATAAATGAATGAATCCTTCTAGCCAAATTTTCGGCTACGGCGGCCAATCTCAACGGATATCAGCCAGGTACGCAGGAGATATTATAATGTACAAGTGTTTGCGCAATACACAAGTGCACTCTCTGTTCCTTCAATCTCCATAGACTAATCTATACTATTATATAAAGCTGAAGAGTTTGTTTGTTTGTTTGTTTGTTTGAACGCGCTAATCTCAGGAACTACCGGTCCAAACTGAAAAATTCTTTTTGCGTTGGATAGCCCTTTGTTCGTGGAGTGCTATAGGCTATATATCATCACGCTATACCCAATAGGAGCGGGGCAGTAATGGCTAATCTCAGGAACTACCGGTACAAACTGAAAAATTCTTTTTGCGTTGGATAGCCCTTTGTTCGTGGAGTGCTATAGGCTATATATCATCACGCTATACCCAATAGGAGCGGGGCAGTAATGGCTAATCTCAGGAACTACCGGTCCAAACTGAAAAATTCTCTTTTGCGTTGGATAGCCCTTTATTCGTGGAGTGCTATAGGCTATATATCATCACGCTATACCCAATAGGAGCGGGGCAGTAATGGCTAATCTCAGGAACTACCGGTCCAAACTGAAAAATTCTTTTTGCGTTGGATAGCCCTTTGTTCGTGGAGAGCTATAGGCTATATATCATCACGCTATATTCAATAGGAGCGGAGCAGTAATAGCTAATCTCAGGAACTACCGATTCGAACTGAAAAAATTTTTGTGTTGAATAGTCCTTTATTTGTGGACCGGTATAAGCTATATATCATCACGCTATGACCAATAGGAGCGGAGCAGTAATGGCTAATCTCAGGAACTACCGGTTTGAACTGAAAAAATCTTTTTGTGTTGGATAGCCCTTTGTTCCTGGAGTGCTATAGGCATATCATCATGCTATAACCAATAGGAGCGGAGCAGTAATGAAACATGTTGCAAAAACGGGGAAAATTATGAGTTTTGAGAGCTTCCGTTGCCTGCGCTGCGTAAACGGTTAAAGTTATGCAACAATGATGTATGACGGGATTGTTTTACTTAAAAGTTCTAAATAATATAACAAAGTCCCCAGCTGCATCTGTCTGCCTTAACGTGTTAAACTCAAAAACTACCAAACGTATTAAGATGAAATTTGGTATGGAGACAGTTTGAGACCCTGGGAAGAACATAGGCTCCCGGGAAACTACTATTTTTATAACGGAAAACTTTAGCCTGAAAAACTTTATAACGCGGGCGGAGCCGCGAGCAAAAGCTAGTATATACATAAAACTGGAAATCACCGTCATAGTTCGGTGAGACGGTAATCCGACATGCCCGGAGAGGGGCATGGGTGCCAGGAGGGTACAAGGGGGTGCACGAGCACCCTAATTTCCGGAACAAATCGCAATTAATATAACTACTTAAATGAAACTGGGAACTATCGACCACAGAGATTTTAGTATGGTTAAGCATAAGCAAATACCCGCGGGATTTTTATTTGAAATAAAAATAAAAATTTAATTACTTATATTATGTAGATACACCTCCCTGAAAGTAGTCTTGGCGGTGACCGTGAGATAGAGATCAGGCGCAGGTCCAACGGCTTTACGTGCTTTCCGGAGGCACGGGGTATCACACCACCAACTTCCTGACTCCGAGCTGTAACTGAGTAATGTTTTCAGATGGAAAAACCCAGTCACAATTATTTTGGCCCGATCCGGGATTCGAACCCAGGACCTCAGCGCAGTAGTACTCGTACAGTGTACAATTACAACTACACCTCCGAGGCAGGCCTTCCTCCTTTGTATTAAGGTCGCTAATGGTAGTAAAACCTTTAATGTTGGATAACGCATTTATCGAGGAAGGCTATAAGCTATGTATCATCCCGCTATGATCAATAGGAGCAGAGCAGTCATGAAAAATGTTGCAAAAACGGAAAACATTTATTACTTTTGACAGCTCCTGTTTCATGTGCTGCGTAAACGGTTAAAGTTATGTGACAACTATGTATGACAAAATTGTTCCTCTTAAAGGTCTAGAAAATTTATTATAAAACAAGAACCCCAGCCGCAACTGTCTGCGAACGCGTTAAACTTAAAAACTACACAAAGGATTTTGATAAAACTTGGTATGGAGATAGTTTGAGAACCTGGAAAGGACATACTCGTAGGCTACTTTCTCATCCCGGCAAAATATATAGGTAGCGGGATTATTATTTATTATGAAAAACTTTTCACACGGTCGGAGCCGCGTGGCGTAGTTGTACTACATGCGCGGTACGACACAGCTCTGAGGAAGTAATATTGAGATTTTCTTAGTACCAGCCCGCAGTAAGAAATTTGTACCCGATATGGCGCAAAGCTTACTCGCTATTACTTATGGTTTCATTTCTTCTTGCCCACCCCTTCATGGATAGAGGCGTGATATGAGTTTGTTCGTTTTTAATGCATAGCATAAATTTGAGTAGTTATTGTTTACCATTATGAGGTAAGTTCACTTTTTAATACTATATCAAGTTGAGGAAAACCAAAAACCCTACTCGGGTGCATTGTGGGTTCTTATGGTATTTTTGGTGAATATGGATGTGATACTAAATTGTTGCTGTGGATTAATTAGAATTACACTAAAGTAATTGATTTTTAGTCCTTCAAGTTTCTTTTTACAAGTTTTGTCTTGAATCATGATGAAATGAGAAATAATTTAATTTATTTAGTTTATCAGTACTTTTATTTTCATATTTACACATATAAAATTTAAAAAAAATTACATAACTTTATTTTCTCCTTTTTTTGGGTAATATTGATATGTCTTCATTCTCATCATCATCACAATCTTCACTTTCACTTTCCATGTCTTCATCACCTACTAACAAATCAGTGTATGAGTTGAAAATATATTGCATTAAATTATATATCTATAGTACAACATGCATACAACAGATCTATGCAAGCTGCAAATGTTTTAAATACAGAATGAGAATTATAGCCCTTCCCCAAACAAACAGCCTTGAGTATTTGTTCCATACATTTAGTGCACACAAGTTATGTTCAGGAATATCGAAAGATTATGAATAATTGCTTCAATTTTAGGTGGTTTGGAAGATTTGAAACCACCAAGTTGTCATTTATTTAATAGTCTATATAAAAGAGATGGTTGCAAATTAATATGATGTGTATTTGGGGAGGAAATGCATAAAGTGTTAAGTCTGCTGGAAAACCTAATAAATAAAAAATAAAATAAATAATAATAATATCACTATAAATTTTGAATAGCTTCTAAAAAGAGGATTAGCCATTGTTTTAATAGGGGCATGGCCTTAAAGTAATTTCAGCATATAAAGTCTATATTGTGCAAAAATATCAATATTTTTATTGAAAAAAAAATGTGAAACACACAAAATCCCCCCTGATCAAATTCTGCTAACATGATATTTTATACAACAATCTTTATTTCAATAATATCTGACTACAACAACCGTTTACATCTCAAGGTGACAAGCAAATTGCAGAGATTGATTAATCACTGTTTATGTGCAAAAATAAACATAATATTCTTTTAAAGCTGAAGTTTTCCTGTCTGTTTTACCCCCTAATATCGCACTCAGGAATCTCTGTAACCTCGGGTCCCAAAAATTATGTAATTAATAATTACCAGTACCACCAAGTTCCTCAATCATCTTGGTTAGTTTTGTGTTCACTGCATGTTGAAACTCTTCCAATGTTTTTACTAGAGTCAGTGAATTTGTTTCTTTAGTTATAGTATGGATTACTTTTTCGTTTTCTGATATAATGAATTTCATCTCAGATACCATGTTTAATGTTTTGAAAGCAGTAAGTACTAGGGTCTGTAGATTTTCTGTTTCTGTAAGTTGTAACACAATAAATTTATTAATGTAATATGTAATGTAATACCAAGCAGAACAAAGTTATGTTTATATTAAACAAAAACTACTATTTACTCTAATTTAAAATTTTAGGTTATGTATTTATTATTGAAATAGCAGGTCATCTGTCGCTGTCGACTTGTCAAGTGTTTTTTTAATGGCAATATATGACATTTTTGGTATGTATCGAAGGAATTTTGTTAAGGAAAATAAAAATGATTTGTTTTCTATATTGTAGATAAATTTTAAATCACCGATAGATAAAAGGTAGAAGCCATAATATAACAGAAGAAGAAAAATTGCGGTATGCACATACTCGTACACATATACTATTTCCAAGTGAGGCTCTAAAGAATGACCAAAGAAGGTCATCATGTATTCTGAGAACATCTATAATATTAAATCTATAGGTAATAACGCTAGGCATATACAAACATATGGGACATATATATGGGACTGTGTCCCCTTGCGAACCGATACGGTGCATCTTTAATAGGTACATGCTATCTTAATCCAATCTAGGTGGATTATTGCATTGCGGGCCCAGTCTAGCTCATCTAATAGACGCGTTCCATAGCATATTATTAATTATTTTAAACCGACAACACTGCAAGCGCATGCAATGTCAAGTGTCAAGCAATGTCATATTATGTCAGTATATCAGCTGACTTATTTATTTTTTAATAAATTGGACATTTAAATCTTGAAATTCACTATGTAATATGTGTGAATTTGGAAGATTTGGACCACTTATAGGTGCAATCGATGAAGGAACTTCAAACGTAAAATTTCTGGTAATATGAATAATACACTACAAATAAATACTTTATTTCCTAAGTTACGCCGAAAAGACGGCAATTTAAAAATAAATATGTATTTTGTAATGATACAGAAATGTAGCACTAGTGATTATGAAATTAAATAGACACTTAATAAGTATTACTGAATTATTTATATTTATGTTACAGATTGAATTAATTTGATACCAAATACACGTAACATTATTAAAATAGAACTAATAATAGTAAATTATTACGTTTAAGGTGTTTGCGGCCAATACATCAGAGGTGTTAACATACCATCAAATATCTCTGAAGAGGTTTAGCCCTCAGGAAGGATGGGTTGAACAAGATGCTTTAGAAATCCTAAATGCAGTGCTGGAATGCATAGAGGTATTTTTACTATAAGGCCTCTGCATTAACTTCTGTTTACATCAATAGTGAAGCATTTGTATACTTTGCTCAGTTACATTTTTATACTTTTCTTTTGTTATGATTTGAATTTACAAATATTATAAAACTAGTGTTTCTATCTTACTAATAAAAATAAAACAATTGCATATATTACAAGAAAGGACAAAATAATTTAAACTTTATATTTTCAGGTAACAACAGACAACTTAAGGAAGTTGGACATAAACCCTGCTGATGTAGTAGGCATTGGCATAACAAACCAAAGAGAGACAACAATAGTTTGGAACTCACTCACGGGGCAACCACTTTATAGTGCAATAGGTAGTTCAAATTAACTTACAAATATATTCACACTCAATTATCCTAGGCCATATTTTTATTTTTATTTAATGCTTTTTGTTGTCTGTTTCAGTGTGGTTAGATGTAAGGACTTCAAGAATTGTTGATGATCTTACAAAATTAAAGGGAGCACAATGCATTAACGCTGTTGTTCAGACTAGTGGGCTTCCATTGTCAACATATTTCTCATCTGTTAAATTAAAATGGCTACTTAAAAATGTTACTGCTGTGAAAGATGCTGTGGCTGCTGGTGAATGCCTAGCGGGCACTGTGGACTCCTGGCTTATATGGGTAATGTATAATTAACATAGGGCCATTGTGATTGGCTAATATTGAGATACAACAATATTAGCCAAATATAATGGCCCTATGGCTACGCATTGTGAAGGCTGCCATGTAGTTAGCACTTAGAGACTTATTATCATAGCTTTACTCCGTCCTTAGATAAAAAAACATCTATGAATAAGGGGGTAAGATTATTGCATGTTTTATATACATAGTAGTTTAAATCTTATTTTTAGCATTAATAAACAATCACTACTTACATCCTTACATATTATTAAATGAAGTCCCCCGCTGTGTCTGTCTATATATCTAAATGCATTAACTCAAAAACTACCAATTGCATTTTCTTACCAATGGACAGAGTGGTTTAAGTTGATGATTCACATGATTCATGAATGATAATTCATTAATAGTTTGTAAAATTGCTAATATATGATGATGATTGTTAAAGATGATGAAAAATCAAGGTAACTAGGAGCTTTCATTAAGAATGCTGCTTAATTCCTTTGAGTTATTAAAAAAGATAATTTCTACACTCACACATGATGTGGTAATTGAAAATATATTTAGACTAATACATGTACAATCCTTATCAAATTAAATATGTTACCTTAAGCATTTCATGCATTATAATTGCAGAATTAAAATTCGCAGTCAGACAGTTAGTGGTGTGAAAGCCCCAGGACCCGGTTAGCACATATAGACCTTGGTCCTGCGCCTGATCTCTCTCTGGTCATGTCAGATTGCCATCTCACCGAAATATGAGTGTGAAGGAACAGAGTGTTTCTGTGTATTACGCACATACATGGGCACTATAATATCCCTTGCGTACTTGGCTGATTTCCGTTGAGATTGGCCACCATTGCCGAAATACGGTTAGGAAGCAATCAATCAATCAAATTGTATTTTGCATGTTTAGAACCTCACTGGTGGCGTTCATGGCGGAATACACGTAACGGATGTGACAAATGCCTCTCGCACACAACTTATGTCTTTGAGAAGCTTACAATGGGATAAAGGACTCTTACGATTTTTCGACATACCGCCTGAAATTTTACCAAAGATAAAAAGTTCAGCAGAAATTTATGGCTACATTTCTTCTGGACCACTTCTAGGCGTACCAATCGCAGGAGTTAGTTCACTTTTTATGTATTATTTTTTTTATATTTTCCACATTTGTATTGATAATTAACTAAAAGTCTTTTGCAGTGCTTAGGAGATCAACAAGCAGCTCTAGTCGGTCAAGGATGCATGAAATTTGGACAAGTTAAATGTACTTTCGGTACTGGGTGTTTTCTTTTATATAATACAGGTAAACCATTATGGCAATTACAATAAAAGTGCATCGTATTTTTATTAATAGAAAATATATTTTGTCCTTTATTAATATATATCACACACAAGACTATTGTTGTAAATAAGTCTGATATTGTGCTCGATACTCGATATCACCAATCGATAGATCGAGTTGCATGTCGGGCAAAACTTGTTGACGTCACCAATCCGCATGACGATAACCTTGTTAGGTCAAGAGTTAAATTTGGCACATGAGGTCAGTAAGATGTGGGATGTTGACTCTATTATTGTCTCGATTGTCGTGTCCGTCATGGGTTGAAACGAAAAGCCTCGACCAACATCTCCAGAGGCTATAGATTGATTGTTGTAAAAAGTCGAACTTTCAATATAAAGAGAATCATAATAATGTGTTTCAGGTGATTCAATCGTACACTCCCAATATGGACTTTTAACCACAGTAGCTTATAAATTAGGACCAGATAGTCCTCCGGTTTACGCATTAGAAGGATCTGTGGCAATAGCTGGTAGGCAAAATTTTTATTATATATATTAAAAAAAAGAACACGTTTTTCTTTAAAATTAAATTGTTTTGTTACAATATCCTATTTTCTGAACATATAATATGTCAATTACCTTCTGCAAGATATGCAAATTTGTGCAAGTTCCACATTCATGAATACATTATAAAAAATTCCATTAAATTTAAACAATAAACTCTTGTGCAGGAGATACTTTACAATGGCTTCGCGACGGACTCGAGATTTTAAGCGACGTAAAAGATTCTGAATTTCTAGCCGCTGAAGTGGATGACAAAGATGAGGGCAGTATTTGTTTTGTTCCTGCATTTAATGGATTGTACTCGCCTTACTGGAGAAAAGATGCCAGGGGGTAAGTCATTACATTATCACTTACATTTCAATGCCCCTTTAAATTTGAGTTTTTATGGTTCATTTGAAGTACAAAAGTACTTCAAATGAATATTTGATTGATTATTTTTCAGAATCATGTGTGGATTAAGTGGCATGACTCGACGGCAACACATAATTCGTGCGGCACTTGAAGCGGTGTGCCAGCAGACTCGAGCAGTAAGTGATGCGATGGCCACCGACTGCGCGCCGCTGCGACGGTTACTCGCCGATGGGGGCATGGCGCAGAACTCCGTTCTTATGCAAATGCAAGCTGATTTATTGGGAATTCCAGTGGTATGGAAAGTTAACAATATTTGTTTTTCTTTCCAACTTTTTGCCATCAATGTCTAAATCGACGGTCCCCAAGAACAAAATCTCATTTGCAAAATATAAATTAAATTAAGTTTTGATAACAATTTAATTTTTGATAACAATCAATAGTTTTGAAATGAGTAATTTACATTAAAAAAGCGGCAATAGCTTAGTTGGTTGTGGAACGAACTGCCGAGACGAATGTCCGCAGGTTCAAATTCCAAGGGCACACACCTCTGACTTTTCTAAAAAAATATGTGTATTTTTCGTGAATTATCGCTTGCTTTAACGGTGAAGGAAAACATCGTGAGGAAACCTGCATACCTGAAAAGTTCTCTATAGGAATTTCGAGGGTGTGTGAAGTCTACCAACCCGCACTAGGCCAGCGTGGTGGACTAAGGCCTAATCCCTCTCAGTGGTAGAGGAGGCCCGTGCCCAACAGTGGGACAATATATAATACAGGGCTGATAATATTATTTTATTATTAATTGACATTGAATTGATATTTTCACTTAATTTAAAACCTTCATACTGCAACTAGAGCATTTTGCAGATGAGATTTTTGTTTTTGGGACCGTCGAAATATGTCAAATGCGAGCAGTCACTGCAAATCTTTTCTGGCTTCTTCGCATGAGTTTGAATAAGGTGTGCTTGTTGCACATAATATGCTGCTTGTTTGCACCTCCTTCAGCTCGCTCCTTATACCTACAGCTTTTCATAGTTGCTTTTAATAATCTGCGGGACAATAATAATAGCACAACTTGCGCGCATCACGCGTCCAGCGTGCGTATGCTTCGCTCGGGGCGTCCGAATCTTCGTAAACATGCACATTCAGATTTGGCGTACCCATATTAAGTTTTGTCACGATTTGATTAAAGACATTTAGAGCTTGCTGTATTACACCTAACTATTTCAATTTACATGTGTTCTTTAATGGTTTAAAGAACTTTGGTATGTTTGCAAGATTCGTCCATTGATGATGGAAAGTACCGCCCTTGGAGCCGCAATAGTGGCTGGGCGAGCACTCCAGGTGTGGCCTACAACAACGCCGAGTCCGCCTGCAGACACATTTTGCCCTCTATTTCAAGTGAAGGTATAACGCTTACTAATAATTGTAGAAAATAATAATTTGGCTGACTTCTAGCTACACAAACACAAATTTAACGTGAAGTAAAATTGAGATTTTTTTTTCTAGAAAGAGATATGCGACGCGTCCGTTGGGAAGAAGCGCTCAATCGATGTATGAACTGGGCAAATGACAGTAACAACGACTCGCAATTGAAGGAAATATCAGGTAGTGTATCAGTATAGCCTAACCGTAAAAAAATTGAATGCCGTATGCCATAATGAGCCTGGGTAGATACCAAATACTAGATAGATCCTGCTAAGCACCAGTTGACTGGTGATTGATTTTAAAGGACTGAAGCCAATATAATGATATTTATAAAGCATTTCTTGTTACCTTGGGGAATGTTGATTAATAAAACCGATTTTATTACATAGTTATAAAACTTATAATTTAATCATCTTTTACATTTCACAGATGAGGAGGACAAAACAACGACCGTGTTGCCGCCGGGACTATTTTTCCTTGGTACAGCGTTTCTTCTGATTATAGCCGACAAATTAAAAGCCATTTAGCATATTGTAGTCTCAAATGCATAATATAGTATGCAGTATAACATTTGAGCGCCAAAGCTAGTTTGTTTAAAAAAACGTATTAATTTATTTGTAGTGAAATTGTTAATTACCTGTTGTTAATCAAAATGTGTAAAATAATATTTGGTTTTATTTAACCTCTTATTACATACGAGTTTAATTAAACAATTTCTTTTTAGTTATTTCATACACAAGTTATAGTCGTTTGTTTTTACTTACAGTTACATTAAGTAAATAAATATTTTGTCATATACATAATGTTACCCTTTGATGACGGCAATAGGCCTTAATTTAACAGTTTTCTTGCTTATTCCTGCAGAATGACATGTATTAACAACATCTGTTACGTTTTTGTACGATTCTGGAGCTTCTTCCATCACTAGTTTAGGTGAAGCAACTCTAATAGAGATACCCATGGACTCCAACTTCGAGAGCACGTCCATGTAGTCTATATTTCTTCTAGATTTCGCACGCGATAAAGCTCGGCCCTAAAAATATAAGTATTATAATTTTGGTTATACATATATATTATGTTCACACTAAAAATATGAAAGTTCGGTTGTTTGTTACTCAGTTGTGCCAGAACAGCTGAACAGAGGGCCTACCATCATCTTTTATCGAGCGACTCAGTATTGATTCAGTTCAATATAGGTTTCTAAACTGAATCGGGTTATTTCGTACCATCATGTCATTAACTCACTATCGCATTTGAGTCGGAACTCGGTGGATGAGTGAATGAAATTTGTCTCTGGTCTGTTCGCTACACAACAAATTAAAAAGGGATAGCCCTATACGCATTGTATAAGTGTGTTTCGCTTGTTCAATACTTCGAGTTCTGCGTTCCGAAACCTTAGTTAGTTAATTCCCGATAAGTTACCGTTTATTTTGTTAAAAGCAAATAAATTAAAAATTACTAATATATACGGACTGTAAATAAATTAATTGAAAGGCGGGTATTAACTCGCTATAAACTTAATTTAATACCTTGATTTAGGTGAAAATATTTTATCGTTTGTATTATTATAAAACTAAATTTAGATTTCTGTTTCGAGTTAAAAACCGCACCTCTCGCTTTTGACAACAGTGTCGAGTTGCGCGGTTATTGTTTATGTTTTAAATTCTTGGAGTGTTAAACTGTGTTGTGATTAAAGTTTTTTATATTTGTGTTTTGTAATAAATAATGGCGTAAGTATATGTGCAAGTTCCAATGCATTTTTAACTAATTATTAAACTGTGGAAAAAAACAATTCTAAAGATATATAACTTTAAGAAATAAAGTGGTTTAAGTGCCCTTTGTTTTATAATTTTTTTATAATTCGTCCGACATCTAAAAATAAAGTTATTAGTCACTTTTTTAAATCTGAAAATACATATATCCAAAATATAAACCAAAATATTAGGACGAATTTATTTACCTTTATTAAAAAATCACGAAGTCCGACAACTTTACACGACAAAATACAAATGATGTATAAACGAAAAAGCATTCGACTTTACTGCATTCTCATAAAACAACTTAAATACAACATTTCTTGCACTTTTTTTCGCGGTGTTATTTCGAGTGTTTTTGCCCGAACGCAAGTCACAAGTGGCCACTTATACTTTCTAGGAGCACACATGTTGCAACACTATTACTTTTAAAACAGATATTGCTATTTTTTTGTGTTTAATAACAAACAAGACCAATCCAAGCACAAAAATATTAACTTGTTTTGAATCGCTTATTTTGACAGATAGCCGACTCAGTTTAGGTTCAATTGTACATATTGGTACGACAAAGAATGAATGATAGTCGATTCCGATTCAATATTGAACTTGATTATGCGGTGACGTATATTGGTCGTGTTTGACGACATCATGGTACGAAATAGCGAACCAGTTCAGTTTAGGTCCTGAACTGAGTCGGAATAAGAGATGATGGTAGGCCCACTGATCTGAATAAAATTTGGGGCAAAGATCCTATTACAAGGCTACGTTTTAGCCCGTGGAAATATATAGCGAAACTTTTATCACAGAAAACTATTTCACGCAGGCGGATCCGCAAGCAAAACCTAATACGTAATAAAATTTTAAATACTTACAGCTCCATGGCAAGTACTTCCGAAGGTCTCAGTCATGCCTTGGTGTGTGCCGGTAAGCACGTAGCTGCAAGTTCCCATAGTACCACCAATCAGCACAGGTTGTCCAGTAAGCTGATAGTCAACGGGAATTAATGGGTGGTGCGGCGGGAATGCTCTTGTAGAACCCTAGAATGATAATTGTGCAATAAGTTTAGTATTTATGTGAAATTTGATTAAGGTAGAAACTCATTTAATTTTGGAGTTGGTTATAGTATCATGGCTATAAAATTGTTTTAATATCTGGGAAGAAAAGTGCAGTGGGTGGAGTTTAGGATTGCATGTGGTTTAGCAAAAGTACCTTTCTGTGCACAAGCAAAGTTTTTACTTTTCCATCAACAATGTGCTCTTCAACCTTGGCTATATTGTGGGAGACATCATAAATGACATGCATGTCCAAGTCATCAGGAGCCATTTTAAACTGTTTGGCAAATGCTTGGCGAGTCAAGAAGGTCATGGAACTACGGTTAACCCATGCGAAGTTAGCCGCCGCCGCCATAGCCTTCAAGTAGTCTTGACCTTCAACAGAATGAATTCGCGCACAAGCCAGTTGTCTGTCATTGGTTTCAATTTTGTCTCTTTTCATGGCTTTTTCCATTTGTACAAGAGCATCAGTAGCAACTTGATGACCAAACCCTCGACTGCCAGAATGAATCATCACACAAACTTGACCAGTCCTCTCTAAACCCATTTTTCCTGCAGCATATTTGTCATATATTTCATCAACAACTTGTATTTCTGCATAATGGTTGCCAGCTCCCAGCGTACCTAGCTGTGGCAATCCTCTTTTTTTGGCTCTTAAACTAACTTTGGATGGGTCAGCATTTAACATCCTCCCATATTCTTCACAATGCTCTTTATCCTCAGCCCACACGTAGCCTTCACGCAGAGACCAATCCATGCCCATTTCTAAAGCTTCTTCCATGTCACGTGCATTCATAGGAATTATACCTTTAGAACCCACACCAACAGGTATGTGATCAAATAAACTCTGCGCTAATTGTTCCTGTAAATAAAATAAAATGTTATCTTACTTCTTAGTAATATTGCAAATGTGATAATTAGTGGATATGTTTGGATATTTGTATGTAAGCAACATATAGTTATCAATTAAAAAAAAAATATTCAAAATATTAAAACATTATGTTTATGAATCTCCCAAAAAGTATATACCTTTATTGGTTGAACATCTTTTTCATGCAAATTGGTTCTTAGTAGACGTACACCGCAATTAATATCAAATCCTTGACATGTCAAAAGCAGCCATGTTTCCTGAAAAATAATGTTGATAACCATATTATTCATTTTACAAAACTTAGAAAATTATTACAGTCATATATAAAAGTAAAAGTGGTGATTACATAAATGGATCAACAAAATAAAAAATGTGACAATTAAAGCTTGATAACAATCATTTCACAGAAATAATTAGCCAATTCGATAAGAGCTAATAAGTTTATCTACAACTGATTCCATTTACACAATGTTGTTCCTCTTCACCCCTTCATTCCTTTTACCACTATTAAAAATTTTTGGAGCTTAATATTATAAGTATTTAATAACATAATTACAACAACTGTTTTACTACAAAAATTCTATTCAGGTAAGGAAAACTAGGAAATTATTTTCTACCCTTCTTTGTATTATCTTTTCTGTATTGTTATATCTACATGTTAGATTTAAACAATAATATTAGCAAATTTGATTACATTTTAGACAAAACAAATTTAATCTATACAGTGTAATTTGGCATTGTGTTATTAAATGAAACGGCATTATATTATATTATTTACTTCTGCTAACATTGGGCTAAAATGGATAATACACAACATAACATAAATATGGTTTTACTTTTCTGATTTTTTGATCATGACCCTGTGTACACAAAAAAAAATCATTACAGCTATCAATACTATTATATAAAGCTGAAGAGTTTGTTTGTTTGTTAGAACACGCTAATCTCAGGAACTACCGGTTCAAACTGAAAAATTCTTTTTGTGTTAGGTGGCCCTTTGTTCATGGAGTGCTAAAGGCTATATATCAACACGCTATACTCAATAGGAGCTGTAATGGCTAATCCCAGGAACTATCGGTTCGAACTGAAAAATTCTTTTTGTGTTGGATAGCCCTTTTGCCTGGAGTGCTATAGGCTATATATCATCACGCTATGACCAATAGGAGCGGAGCAGTAATGAAACATGTTGCAAAAACGGGGAAAATTATTAGTTTTGAGAGCTTCCGTTGCTTGCACTGCGTAAACGTTTAAAGTTATACAACAATGATGTATGACGGAATTATTCCTCTAAAAAGTTCTACAAAAATATATTATAAAACAAAGTCCCTGTTGCATCTGTCTGCTTGAACGTGTTAAACTCAAATATTAAGATGAAATTTGGTATGCAGACAGTTTGAGACCCTGGGAAGAACATAGGCTCCCGGAAAGTACATAGCGTGACTTTTATAACAGAAAACCTTAGCCCCGAAAAAACTTTATAACGCGGGAGGAGCCATGGGCAAAAGCTAGTTTTACTATAAATACTTCATTTTACTAGGAATATAATTACCAACTATCATATTCAATTAAATTCATTTTGTGATAATATAATGAACATATTCCTTATCCTTCCCTTTTTCCAAATAAAAAGTGTAGCTAAATTGTATATATTGCACATCATTGCTTAGGCGAAAATACAAACACCATTCATTTTTATAGTTATGAAAAGAGATAAAAACTTTGTCTTATTTACAAAACAAGAGATACCAAGACTCATCAATAATAAAATGTGTGAAAAGAATATTTGTGACTTTATTTATTTATCTTATTGACTTGTCTCTAAACAAGATTGTAATGGAGCAGTATATGCAATACAAGGTACTTTACTTATTTAAAAACAATCTTATATTTTGTCTTATAGGTTTTGCTAGTAGAGCATTAAGATGTAATGTTCACCTAAATTACTAGAAAAATTAAGTAGGCATAAATAACAATAACAATGAAATAAATATTTAAATTCTTCATTATAATGCCTTAATGTCTTGGTGAGATAATGTATAGTCAAAAAAATATTAATCTAGGTAAGGCATGTTACAATATTTATTATTAATTTATTTTACACTTTATAAACATCAATGTGTAAAGGTGGACTCAATGCCAAAAGCATTCTCTACCAGTCAACCTTTGGGTGATGCAGAGACGAGAATAATATAGGTAGGTATAAACACAGTAATACACCATTTTTTAAATATTCTAAACAAAAAACTTATCAGATCTGGCACACAAAGTAACTGACATCTGTTATATGGATGCAATAATTATTGTCCCCCGGATTGTCATTTCTGTCAGCAGATTGATATTGAGTCTGTACCAAAATCTTCAGATGCTCTATAGGCCAAGAGCCATATACAATAAGCAATATTCCTGCATATGGGTTGCATTGCAAACAGTTTCTTCACTTTGAATCCCTGATAACCAGTGGCTTGGGTTACGAGGAGATGGATTCATTTTTTCAGTATATTTTTATTTGCATTGATTTCCTTTTAGATATACATATATAAAAAGAATAAAAATTACTTTCAAGATAAATGTAGTTGGTATCAGCTACACATTGTTGTAGATAATTTAGTTGAATAGATTGTGGGTTTAACCCCCAATTAGTGACACCATTCCTTACTGTATTTCATCATCCCAATTATAATCTTTAAATGTTGGATAATGCACCAATGATGCTATAGCAACATAGATAATCAATGCTGCTATGGGAAATTATAATCTCAGAAATGAATTCAGAAGGATCCAGATCCAATTGTACAACACATATACAAGGTGATATAAAATAAGTAAGTCCTGTGAATCCCATGCCCACAATCTTTATCACAAAATAAAAAATATTGTGCAACATTAAAATCGAAGCCAGAACAAGACCAAAGTTCTTCGAAATTTCTCAAATAATGAACCGCGACAAATAACCCTAAAAATAATTATTAATAAAGCAATTGTTTAAAAAAATATAGTAATTAAACACACTTTTTTACCTATAGCAAATCCATAGCCCGAATGAACGTCGGTAAGCCCACTGACCGGCCAACGATGCCCGGCAAGGCTGCAACATTTGCGATCTGTTTCACGCCAGGAAGAAACCCTCCGGTCATGCCAGGCCTGCACGCATTTCGCAGTTCATCTAACATTAGTTTTCAAGTGTATTATTCACATAAAATACTCCTTCGACATTCATATTAGGTTGGAATCCCATTTTAATTTTCCAACAATATGGGTTGATCTTCTCCAAATATTTCAGCTCCTCGTTATACTGCCTTACGACCATCTTGATGAAAAATTGTATCAATAAAAAATAATTACTAATATTAACCGAAGTAGACCGTGTAAGAACGAACAAATCACCGGTAGAAATTCTAGTAAGAGTTGACACCTTAAAATTATGTTAGATCCACAGCAGTAGTGGGACAATTATAACATTTTGTGTAATAATGTTCATGTCAAAATGTTCTGAGAATGATTATATATCTTAATTATGTTACATAGAGTTTAGTTTTGGTTAACAAAACTTTAGATTACATCTTGTACCAACATAATAGACCTAAAAATTTATAAAGTATGTTGGCTATCAGAATAACTGACAATTAGCCGCCATTATTGACGCTACAATTATTATTGTTGGACTTTATTTGCTAATTCTTTGTAATTGCGATTTAGTTCAATAATAACTCCAATTTTCTGCCGAATACGTTGAGTTGAGCCTGCTTCTCCGTTTCGTGTATATTTTTCTTGAAGAAATTTGTGTCGGGTGTGTTTACGAAATAGTAACTCTTATTATTCCGAGACATAGAATTGTGTTTACATTTGTATATTTTATTGATTTTGTGTGCTACAATGGAAAAAAGAACTAATAAAAAAAGCACTTGCGAAATCTACGAATTTGCCTTTGCAATGATTGTAATCATGGTAATTGTCGATTAGATATATCTGTAAGGTATCATACTGTTCAATTTCTATATAAAATTGGAAATAAATAACTTAAAATTGTACTGAAGTTAATTTTTGAGTAAGAGACCTAAATACTGTATACAATTTATATATAAGAAATCCGCGTAACATTATTGTATATTTTGTAATAATAATTTATTATTATATAAAAGGAATTATTTAAAATTGTGGACATTTTACTTATATTCTAATTTATAAATAATTTATACCTGTGTAAGATTTATGGTTAGCAATTTTTATCTATATAAAATTATAGATCGAAAAAGGAACGTCCCTAGTGCGGAGCAGATTTATAGTAAGTTGGCATCCCTGCGTCATTTTTTATACCTAATATTGGTAGAAAATCTTACCTAAACTGAACTCATGTATGTTTATACATACATATGTAGTTATTAGTATATTACTTACTCTATGGTCCACAGTTGAGACCTGGATGCTCAGAACAAGAACAAGTTGTTGTTCTTGTTCTTGTTCTTTGCTTGTCATTGTTCTGAGCCTGGATGATTTTTTTTTCTTCGTTGTTTTTTTTTTTTTTTTCTTCGTCCTTAGAGGACAGGCTATAGTCTTACGACCATACTGCCTAGTCTTACGTATTTTCTTCGTTGTTAGAAGACAGGCTATAGTGTTACGACCATAATGCTTAGTCTTACGTATTTGAGAGTTGAAACCTCAGGTTGAGACTCAGGGTTGAGACCAAGTGACGTTTTTTTTTTAATTTATTGCTGTCCATGGATACAAGACTAAGTGACTCTCGAACAATGTTGTCAACTCCATCCTAGGAAACAACAGTAAAAGTGACCTAAATAGTTATGGAGGATAGACATAACCAGAACCATTTCGTGTTATGGAAGAGTGTCAGTCAAAAAGCTCCAAATAATAATAGCGCCATAGTAGCAAGTGGGTAAATTTTAAAGATTTAAGATAAAAATCCAAAATTATTAACGTACGATTTTGAATGAAACAAAATAACGCTTCCGCTTTGTTAGCGTAGAGATTTTATGTACTGCAGTTACAACCATTTACGTATGTACATCACTATATTAGTCATGCTCAAAATATATGGCGTGATCCAATCTATTTAGTTTTATTTGCGTCCGAGCTAATTAGGAAGTCACTACACAAACCTGCAAAGCATTTTTATTAAGGTGGTAGCTCAAGGTCCATTTTCATACATTTTGTTTCGGCTTTAATCTGGGTAACTAAACAAGTATTGGCAAGTAATTTAAATTCGTCGTTTTTAGTTCTCGCAGTTGAAAATTAATAAATTTTTCTGCCAAAATCGTTTATTACCCAATTAATATGTTTTTGAACATGCACAGACAATATATAAATTAGGCTAAGAAGGTGTAATGCTGATCTCTTTAGAATGACAATCCGGATGTTCCGAACCCACCATCGAGTAGAGCATAGACTATAGACTATTACTATAGAGATGAATGTATCTCAAAATATCGATACTTTTTTTTTTATATATGTTTAGTATTTCATTATGTTTGTTGTATGTATGACGTATCACGTATATTATACAATCAGTTACAAATTATAAAACGTTTGATACCGTAAGACAAACAAAAATAAATTTTGACTAAAGCTCATTACAAGTGATTATTTTTAACAAATATATCAGAAATTTCGTTAAACCTACTACACACTCAATATCAAAGTCACATGAAATTTTAGGAATATACTAGATAAATTTTATGTACGTCCTTAAAAAAGGCGGATTTAGTTTACACCAAAAACCGCATAAAATGGTAGTCATCTTCCATTGTTATTCAATTATATTGACCAGTGCTAGTTACACCGCTGAATACATGAATCCCAAAATATTTTTTTTTTTCACATATGACCAAGATACCGTCCATAGCTATGATTACTAACGTAAAAGGTTTTTTACAACATATAAGGCCTGTTGAAATTTTCCAGGATAAAATTTAGTCTAAAACTATAGATAGTTTTAGATTAAATTTTATCCAGGAAATTTAGGAGATGGTTTAAACCAAAAAAAAATGTTTAGAAGGAAGAATATTGATATGTCAAAATACAAATTATCGATAATGTTGTATGCATCCCTATTTTTTGATTTCATAACCAGGGGTCAATTTTATGGAAGAAGTAGAAGACGATTTAGTGTAAATACTGTGTAAATCTACACAGATTGACGAAATTCTAAAACTTAATAAATTATTTTACACTGGAATCATGGCTGCATTAATGAAACTTTGTAATATGCCGGTTCTCCAAAGAAGTGTGTGGAATCACGTTAGAAGAACAAACCGAACCATTTCAACCTCAAAGAAAAACAGCGATTCTGCTACAACAACTTGTGAGACGGCAAATGAAGACAAGAACTGGGTGAGCTACGGATTCGATTACACTAGCAAGGAGAAGGATACTAACGCGCATAATGCGTCGTTTTTTTTTAGTGTCTCCTTATGTTTAGTAATTGGAGGTGCGTGTTGGGCTTATTCCCCGGACATACAATTGAGAGATTGGGCTCAGCGAGAGGCCTTTTTAGAACTACGTCGTCGTGAAAAGCTGGGTTACCTCCTATTGATCCCAATTTCATTGATCCAAAACAAGTGAAACTGCCTTGGATGAGGAGTTGTGTGATGTTGAAATTATAATTTAAAATATTAGTTTCGGAAGGCAGTATGTATATACCATCATTGTAGATTTATACAGGTTGAACATTAATAATGAAAACCAAGGTGTAAAGTTTTCATGATGCAAATGGGAAATTACCAGGATTCCTCATTGTGAATGTTATGTCAATATAGCAAATAAATAAATATTAATGTTTTATTTGAACAATTCTTGTACCTTTTTTACTACAGTGATAATAATAATAATAGCACCAAGCTATTTTTAGAAGTAAAGCACAAAAATTCAAAAAGTAAAGGAAGTACCAGTATTTCTTTAGAAATAAAATTACATGTATTTATTTTTATATACCTGTAGCAAACTTTATCCTTACACCAGTGATAATGATGATACAGGAAGAAGGAAATAATTATTAGTGCCAGTTTATAATAATATTTATTATTGAAAATATAAATCTATACGTACAAACAAAATTGTAGATATTTTAGGTCTGTACATCGTACATCAAATGTTTTTGGAAAGAAAAAATCCTGGAAGGCGAGCAGAATAAGTAACAACGAAATCTATATGTTAATATGTGAAGAAAAAACTTAAACCCTTGCAAGCACATTATACACATGAAGGAGTATAAAATTTGGCATAATTTGTTTATATAGAGAAGGAGTGCAAGAGAGCCTCAATAACTTTCAAACTTAATGAATTGCAGTTGCATATCAACCATTACATTTGTATAAAATATTTTGATAAACATAACATTAACTGCCAATAAACAGTATCAATTCCACCCAGAGTTTCGTATATTGAGTACTGTGTGGCACAGAGTATTAATCTTGGTATAAGCAATCAGCATAACATTTATAGATACTTAGCAAAGTTATAGGGGGTGCATTTCTCTTTTTGTTTTGCAATGGGTGCTTTTTATATTAACATTTTATTAACATTAACATTATATATTAACATTATACTCGGACCTCAGTTCAAAAACAAAGGCGGCCATAGGGGCGGAGGACGAATCGAGCAAACATCCAGGGCCTCGCGCGGTGCTCTGGAGGACCTTTTTTGGCATCTTACCGATGAAACAATTAAAATCAGGGAGAATTTAGTATGCCCGGAGCAGAAGCGGCTCTAGCTCATGTGCCGCCCGTGCAATTAATTCCTTGGCGCCCCTAGGAGACAATGTAATCTTTAATAAATTTGATAATATTAAATCAAAAGTTATTGTGTAAAGTAAAGAAGCCGCTCGCCGGCCTTAGCACGGGCGCAGGTTGTTTGAGACGGATATAAAAGTATGTCTCTTAAAACGTGTGGCGAGCGGCGCCCCCTAGCACACTGCGCCCGTATGCGGCACACAACCTGCATAATAGGTAAAGCCGCCTCCGGCTCGTTGGCTCGCCTCAGTTTTCTTTTTTCTCCTGGAACCTCGTATCGGGTAGATTTTTGAGACGGGGCAGTAAGGGCACCTCTCTTAACAGCTCAAGCAACAGGAACAATTTCTTAGAAGAATGTCCATAATATTTGAAGAAAGATCTGCATTTACAGATTTTGAAAAATATGTACATTTAGCAAGAAATCACGGCTATGTATGTACGTAAAAACTTTTTTTTGATGTTAATTCATCCTGTTGCTTTTGAGGATTGAAAGACTCTGTTGGACCTTTAGATGTTGAGGACTTGGTTACAAATTGCAAAATCGTTGTCCATACATTTTACAAGAAAAGGGACTGAAAATCGCTCTTAAACATAATAAAACTAAACTGAACTGAAGACAAGTAGCCGCCATTTTATTATAGTTTTTAAGGCTAAATCAAATGCTGCCTTCATAATTCTTCAAGCTACTTGGTCTTAAAAGAAAGAAGTCTAAAATAGCGGCAAGCTAATTGAATTTTAATACTTATTACGAATTATTTTACGGCCAAAGAAATGCCTAAATATTTATTTTGAAGGCTTATAATAACATCTTAGCTTATAACTAAAACATTCAAGATTGCACTTACTTTACAAATAAGTACTGTAACATTACATGACGATTTTGCAACCACTGGCAAGTCAATATAAAGAACCTTAAATAAGTAGTAGGTAGAATGCTCGGGAAACTTCGGGTCGTGGCGAACATACTTTTATATTTCTAAATTATTTCCCAACCTTTGATTCCCCAGATCCTATCATGTCCAAATAATAGATAACTGGACATTGGCTTAATGCAACTAAACTGCGGAGCCATTATACTTACCTGGAAATCGCATAAAAACAACTGTAGATGTTTAATTTTCGTATGTGTCCAGAATTTGGCCTAAATGCATTATATACTTACTTACTTAATATTATAAATACGCGGCACGCGAGAGAAACATCATCTAAAAATACGAATTTAATCAGGGGCGGATCTAGAATTTGTAGGGCCCTGGGCTGAAACTATTTAGGGGCCTATCTAAGTATGAGTACTTAGATAGGTTTAGTTGAGTTGTTTAGATAGGATTAGTTGAGACTAATAGCCATGTCAAAAAACTGTTTCTAGAATAATATATTATTATTATATATTCTTTATTGCATAAAAAAACATAAATATTACGTCAATCTACGCAAGTATTAGTTGTACAAAAGGCGACCTTATTGCTGTGGTAGCAATCTCTTCCAGGCAACCTTTGGGAGAGAGAAACCGAAATAGTGATATATATATATATAAGAAATATGAACCTCAATCATAAGCCATATTTTTATTTTAACTACTTTTTTATAGTAAACAATATATGAAAAAATGGTAAAAACATATAAGTATTATTTTAATAGTCCTCTGAAAAATGCAAATTTTATTTTTTTCAAATTGAGGTTTATATAGAAGACACACATATAAAAGAAAGTAATTTTTCTGTGCCATTGATTTCGGATAAAAATTGTGGCTTCCATCGTGTACACCGACTGCTAAGTCGGATGACAACCGATGTGTATCAGCTAAAATCTCCGCTACTTTCTAAGTTATATTTTTGTAAAATATGAAAAAAACTCATGAATATATGTATAAAATAACCTAATAGTTTCAATAAATAATATTCATTTTTTATACCTTAAAAAAATAATGAAAATCAGCATGAAAACATCCTTTTATACGTATTTACCCCCTTAACTCAATTCATAGAAATATGCAATTTTTCATCAATGTTTTTTATGACATTATTACGTAGAAATTTCGTCCGTAAACCGACTTTACGGACAACCATTTTAAATTAAAATTAACGCCTATTGTTTTAGCGGGGTCTGGGGGCCCCTTGTAACCTGGGGCCCTGGGCTGCAGCCCAAGCAGCCCTTAGGTAGATCCGGCCCTGAATTTAATAAAGCATCCCGCTGTACTACTTTGCGCGCCGCAAGTTTGTGACGTCACGGCGCGATGGTAGAGCGCTGCATTTTATTTATTTTTTCTACACATTCAAAGTTTAATAACTTTAAAATTTTTTAATACTTGCAAAAAAATCACCTTTATTAATGATATACCGTAATCTTACTATTCATATACTTATATAAAAAAGAAAATTTTTAAGTAACAAAATGTTCCTTATGGGTATTTTTTTTATCTAATAGCATTGATAGTAAATTAATATGTTAAGCTTATGTACTTTAGGAGAAGATAAGAATAAATTTCGATTACATATATATTTCCTTAAAATACGATTAGCGCACCGTTTTGCTGGAGGTACCGCTTAATTTAATTTATGGCAAAACGTCATCATCATTAACACCAACATATAAGTATTTTAGTCAACTGCTGGACATGGGCCTCCGCCAATACACGTCATTTCACCCTATCTTCGACTTGCAATGTTCTTGTTGCAACCAGCTTCCGCCAGCGACCTTTCGCATACCGTCACTCCAACTAGCTGGGGGTCGTCCTTCACTGCTCTTGTCAAGTCGTGGTCTCCACTCAAGAACTTGTTTGCCCCAGCGGTTGTCGGCTCTTTGACAGATATGGCCAGCCCACTGGCACTTCAACTTACTAATCCAGTGTGCTATCGGTGACTTTAAAGTTCTCTATCGAATAACGGCAAAATACGTAGATAATAAAATAGACTAAGAACAAACCTTAGTACATTGTAAGATAATATAATGGCAAGACTACGACTGATAACAATTTTAAGAAGTAAAGTGTAAATTAATAACCTCTACATGCGCTTATCTAAAGGTAACCAGTGGAATTAGTATAGGTACATAATATGTCGTATGGATCTCATAGCGGCTTACGACCCTTTAACATGGACAATTTTTCCCCCAGACACCGCTGCATAAACGCTATTTTCATTAGCCACAATAGCATTAATACAAGCTTGTACACTAATTTCTCCTGCTGGTTCAAGTTTGTCGCCAGATATTTTCCACCTTCGTATGCATCCGTCCCAACCGCCTGTCCAGACGTCATTATTGCTGGTCGTCAGAGAGGTTACTATCATGTCACTGACCTATAAAAAATAAAAAGTAAAATGTTAAGCGATGTCTGTAACATTTATGAAAAATATACTTATGCAGACTTTTATTTCGCATCATACGTACATAAATGGTTTAATATGCAAATGTTGTTAGCCATTCTGCATATTGAGAAATTACAAATTACTATAAAACATTAAAATATATTCATCTACTATTTACCAGGGATATTATGGAGCTCCGTAACCGTAACCGAAACTATCGGATATCCGAAATAAAAATATATCCATAAACGTAACCGTATCGGTTAAAATAGTTTCGGATAAGTTAAGGATAATAATATTATGTTTCGTCAGGTTTTGTTTCACCGCTCACACGCCATCTTGTAAATGTAGTTTGTTTGTAATTTTTAGTCGTAACATAACCTCATTCATAAATAGTAAGTATGTTTTTTATTTAGGAGTAGGTACTTATTTAATAGTGAAGGAATAGTGGTGTGTTACGTACTAAACTGATTTATAAGGACAAAATGCGTCCAAAGTATTTACTTTAATTTGGACATGTTTTGATCAAGTTGAAGGCAATTTTGCAAAATGTAGACAGTGTGATAAAACTTTTCACGGAGAGGAGGTGGCACTACTTCACTGAAACTTCATCTCAAATTAAAACACAGAGGTTTTCCGAACACCCATGTTCCCCAATTAGTTCATCGATAATTAATAATCGACGATGACGACGAACGATAGTTAGTAATCGTTGCCCTACTGTATTACATAATATTGTTATTTTACTTTAATCTAATATCCGTAACCGAAACTATCCGTAACTAACGGATAATCCGAAATAATTACATATCCGTAACCGTATCCGAAACCGATATAATTTTATTCCTATATCCATATTCGTATCCATATCCGAAATATTATATCCATAACATCCCTGCTATTTACTATAACGTAAATAAAAAAATTAAAGTCGCCTGGGCATATAGAACGCAATGAAAAGACGCGACGTATATAAATTTAGTAATATTTCTTTGTTAAGGCGCTTTCTTACACTGCGCCTAACTTTTATATTGTATGTAAAAAGTGTACCTACCTTTACTTCGTGAAGAACTTTAAACGTTGTTTCAATTGATGCATCATGCATACGCAAATTATTTCCCCTCGAGCTAATATGAGAAGTCGGGATCCCGATATCCTTAGTGGAGCTCGACCTTCCATCGTGTGACGGGTAATAAACTTTGTCTTTGATTCCTCTAAAAAAATAATGTTGATTGTGTTTTTATTAAATATTAAGTAGGTACATAATTAGTTTAGGTACCTATCACTTGCTATAATACGCCTCAACAAAAAATATTTAACGGAAAATAGGTTCCTAATATACTTTCTTCTTGAACGATAAAAAGAATTCAGTTTACAAGGCACGGCTAACATTTTGTGCACCATTATAAATTTTTTAGTAGAGAAACCTGTTGAAAGGGCAGTTTTTAAGAATTAAATTTTAACCAAATAGATAATGAAATTCGTTTTGGGCATCACATGTGTGTGTATGTGTGTTTCAATTTGAACATTATGATATTACGAGAGTTTTGCAAATAATCGACTGTTCTAAGTACCTATAACTGTCCAAGGTTCAACAGTTTCCCTACTTACCTAAAAACTGTCCTGTCTATATGTTTGTGTTGTTATACCTCACACATACATTTCTTAAACCTCACTCACCTGGTTTAATTTCAGTAACAGTAACGTCTAGATCACGTGCAGTAAAAAGATATGGCTCACTAAACCAAAGATCTTTTAC
>NW_023592715.1:0-11989 GCF_014839805.1 Manduca sexta | reverse complement strand
TTTCATATAAATATACCTATATTCATTTTTATATAAATGAGTAAAGAAAAAAAGAAAACGCATCACCCGATGCCGAGGCTCAAGACCAAACTAAATGATTAATACAAGGATTAGAATAGGATAACGACTCTAGATGTATGTCAGTAAAGTAATTAATAACGAAAACCAATAAAACATTTCTTAACTAGCAATAACACATGCCCTAAGGATAAATAAAACGAGTACATTTAATATCTTTATTCAAACGTGTTTTATGAAATCGATAATTGCGTTGACATTTCGAAAAGAAATATGGCCGCCTGACAGTTTTGGCTACCTTTTGTAATGGCTGCCGATTGGTTCCAAGAGAAATTGTCATTTCGATTCGATCAGCTACTGAAGAGGTAAAAGACAGATGCGTGATAAAAATATTTAAAGGCTTTATGTCAAATGATTGATAGTATTTAATTCAATCTAAAATCTTGGTTTATTCTAGCTAGTCGGTGGGTGTAAGGATTTTGTTGAATGTTAATACAGAATTAGCAGTTTCGTTATACTTCTGCAATAGTCTATAGCCGTAAAGACCAACCCTCAGATGGTCTTTTGCTTATGGATGCTCTAAAAATAGGTTAGTTTTTCAGGTTATTATGAAGATAAATACCATACTTATGACCAAAATGTCCAGACGAATTTGTAACTTCATGTACAATTAAAAGAAAAACAACATCGATACTAATATTATATAGAGGAAAAATTTGTTTGTTTGTAGGTTTGTAGGGGATAATCTCTGGAACTACTGAACCGAATTTAAAAATTCTTTCACAAATAGGAAGCTACGTTACGCTTTTATGCAACAGGTTATTTTTATCTCGGGAAAATATAAAGCGGGATTTTTATCACGGAAAAACTTTGTCACGCGGGTGAATCCGCGAGCAAAAGTTAGTATAAAATATAACCAACCACAACCAAAATATTTACCTATTACTAATTTAAACTAGATATCATTTATAAGCAATAAAAACATCAGGTGCCGTTATTTTTAAGACCATATGGTTGTATTGTCCTCAAGGTTTGTTGACCTAACTCGTGTTTTCCATATATGTATTAGATAAAAATCATAGTTTTTTACTACAATATTCTGAATGAGATTCCAGCGAAATTCTTTGGTACAGAATTATGCGTTTGTGTAGTGTTGGATCGTATTTTACTTGTAGCAATGAGCTCAAATAGGGACCTATATAAGCGGCTTAAGTTAGGTTTTTCATACCTACTACGAGGTGGTCTAGATTATAGGTATGTCAAAGCCTTTATATGCTGAACGGCATGAAGCGATCTCGTTGGTCCGAATACGTTTAAAATAGAGTATTTTTCTACGTTTCATTTTGTCCACTATTCTATATTATGTAACAGCATTAAAATTAGTTAAGAGATGGCGCAGTAACTGTTATTTCAAATATTGCAGTGTGCAGGAGTGGGCGCGTAGTAGGGATATTGCACCATCTTATTCTTTTGCACGCATCGTAATTCCCGATGACGTCACGTGCTCGTAGAGCGCTGCTTTTCTCGTTTTTACTTACCCTTTCTACCGAAATACAAAGGCTTATAACTCGTCGATTTTTACCGGATTTTTTCTATGTTGGAATATATATAACGTAAATATTTGGCAAGAGTAAAATTAAAAAAAATATACAATTAGCCTATTGCTATAATTAGTGTAACCTCTTTTTACTTAGTCAAATAGTCCACTGCTATAGTTTCTGTAACTTTTTTTTAATAAACTTCATAGATGACTTAAATTTGATACTGGCCACTTGTCACAATATAAAAAATAAAAATCAACCAGAAAGGTTGCTAATACGATCTTTATTACCTTGATTACCAAAGTACAACAAACAAAGAATAGTTCGCGATTCACGCTGGCAGTCGCGTGCGCGTCTAGCCTCGGCCAAATGAATATATGTATACATCACACCGTCCGAAACGTGACGACTACTGACTGACCATCTCTATTTTGTAGTATAATAATGACATTAAAAATGATGTTCAAATACTATAATTTACTGGTGGTAGGCCTCTCATATGTAAGAGTCCGCCTGGGTTAGTACCACCGCAATGTCTTTTTCTGCCGCCAAGCAACAGTGTGTAGTCATTGTTGTGTTCCGGTTCGAAGGACATTGTAGCCAGCGTAACTACTGGACGTAATGAGGCTTAACATCTTACGTCTCAGGATGGCGAGCGCAGTGGAATACCAAACAATATTTTGTATTTCAAGGTGTTCGATGGTGTATATGGGCGGTTGTATGGCTTACCATCAGGCGAATGGCAAGCTCGTCTCGTCATTCACAGCAATAAAAAAAAAGAAAATCATGGTGAAAGTAATGAGATGCATTAGGTATCTTAAAAAAAATCAGACACTCTAGGTCTCTTGTATAGAAGATTGCATCGAGGATGGTACTTCAAATTGAAAGCAACAGTGGCGTAAGGTCCACATAACCCGATTCCCGGTTCTCTTTCGTAACTTATGTAAAATCTAATTTCAACTAGGGCATAAGTTTAAGGAATACAATCTAGTCTTAATGTACTTTAGTGCTTAAGTATTGTTTATAATGATTGTGTTCTGTGTTATGCCTTTTGTTAAATGATAAAAAAATATCATTAGAACGATTTGCAGACCGCGTTTATGTATATAAGTATATGTATCAACCTATATGTTGTGTTGGGTTCTCTTTCGGAATATTTCACCCTTCGCTACTGGAAAGCATTGTTGCATTGGAGTTTGAAGAACATAGTAGCCAGTGGGTAACTTATAGCGTTGGAGTTTAAAGAATATTACAGCCGGTGGGTAACATCTAATATCTTCGGATGTCGAGCGCTGTGATGCCAAGCAGCTCTTTGTAATTCGTTCTTGGTTGTGTTACTACTGTTAATAAACAGCGTGACGAATACAAAGCGAGATATTTACGTCATTAAGTTATATAAAAAATATATATTTTGAGAAGAAAGTAAGGAGTGGCCTGTGGCGCTGTGAGAATATGGCGACAGTCCCCAAGAACAAAAACTCATCTGCAAAATGTCTGCTGTATGTGGGTTTTAAGTTAAGTGAAAATATAAATATCAATTACTTATTTCAAAACTATTGATTGTTATGAAAAATTAATCTAATTTTTATTTTGAGCTGAGTGATTGATTTTTATATTTTTACTTAAAACTTTCATATTGCAACTAGACATTTTGCACATAAGATTTTGTTTTTGGGGATTGTCGATGGGTGTGTTCTTTAGCGTGTTGTATTATTTCTTGTTTTAATTCATAAAGACAATTTGATATTTTAATATATAACAATATTAATCCTGCATTATGTAACATGCTATGCTGGGAACGTGTTTCTTCAAGAGCATGTGACTTAGACCACCGCGATGACCTAGTGCGGGTTGGCAGGATTCACATACCTTCGAAATTCAAAAAGAGAATTAAATATTCTCTAATGTTTCCTTATAATGTTTTCCTTCACTGTTAAGGCGATACCTCAAGGTCCATTTTCATACATTTTGTTTCGGCTTTAATCTGGGTAACTGCAAGTATTAGTAAAGAATTTAAACGTCTAGTTAGTGATTAGTTCTCGCAGTTGAAAGAAAAACGTAAAAATAATTAATAATCATGGATATTTCGGCCTTTAAAATTTAATATGACGAAATTTTAAAGGCAGAAATATCCATGATTATTAATTATTTTCACGTTTTTCTTTTAACTGCGAGAACTAATCACTAACTAGACGTGAATTTAAATTCTTTACTTGCCAATACTTGTTTAGTTACCCAGATTAAAGGTGAAACAAAATGTATGAAAATGGACCTTGAGGTATCGCCGTAAATCGACACAGATTTAAAATATCATGGTAAATAAATATTATTATTCCAATATTTTATATTTTAAAAGTCATGGCGTCAAAATCATTGTATTTTTACAAACATTTAGTTTCCCACAAGCCTCATACTTGGGTAATCGCGTGCGCTAAGCCGGTGAAGGTCCCGGCAGCTGATGATTGCTGATCATTATCATATAATCAAAGCTATTTTAATTTTTGTTTTATTCGAATATTTCAATACTGAAGTGGAGATGATATTCTTCCATTATCTGTGAAAATAGTATGTATCGTCAAAAGTATATGAAATGTAATAGAATTTATGATTGCTATATTGAAGCTGTCTTTTGGTCTTTTTATTAATATTAACGAAAGTTGCTTTTGTCTTTTTGAAGAATGAAATTATGTAGTTGTTTGTTGATCCTCTAGTTAATAACTTACGTACGAATAATAGCTAATTTGAATGAAAAAAAAAATCTAGACTTAATTTTGCTGGTGGTAGGATATATTTTATATCCGCCCCGATAGCGACCACCGTACGTAAGGGGTTAAAACCCGCCATAGTGGCTCACGTAAATGTGTCGTGAGATCAGCCTGAGTATATCTGGCTCCAACAGGCCGGCATAATGATGTCGACTAACGAGAAATTACCCTCGGCATTATTCTATTGGACTCCATAACACCTGGCCGCCATAATTGTGTCGACTGACGAGAGATTACCCCTCGGCATTATTCTATTGGATCTCATTACACTTACCATCAGGTGCAGTTAGGTGACCTTGCCGTGATATAAAAAAAAACATTCTCAGCAGCGATCAATTATTCATTTAGTAATTCATTCACTTTCGCTAAATATCCAAAGCTTGATATGTAAATACAATTAATTACGTAAAACTCATTAGCATTGCGTTTCAATTTATAAAGAAAGTGTCATGTATTCTGGTGGTATCTAATTTTTTGTTGGTTTTTTCTGTGGGATTTTTGTCATGAAAGTATGTTTTGTGGTTGCTTATGCTATACTAAGAATTATTTGTTTCGTAACATTTACTCACATAAAAACTATGATATTTTTTTTTGAAATCTGTGTAGTCTAGTACTAGATTTTGCTTCGCGGCTCCGCATGCGTAAACTACGCCTGCAGTGCTTAAGTCTCGGGTTTGATACCCGGGTCGAGCAAACTGACCTAGTGTTTCGTAATCAGTACCAGTCCAGTCTGAAATTTAAGCCAGATATGATGTTAGGCTCGCCTTCTATCACATCATGGGACGAAATACACACAGCGGAGAGAGAATGCACCAGTTGCGCCTCTGCCTATCCCTTCGAGGATAAAAGGCGTGAATATGTACATAATACAATAATAATTTTCTTAATCCGATGCTCAATTTCTCTAGTTAACTCAGCGAAATTAATCAAGGAATTGGGAAATATGAATTGTCCACTTCGCTCCATAGTAAAAATATGTTAACGTGCACATTATGTGTACTCGCACGTCTACTTTCAAATCTTCAATAGTCTAAACACCGATATCCTATATCGTAGCTATAGATAAAGGTCTGCCGGCGAAGGTCGCTGCCCACGCCGCCTTTCACAGTTTCATCACAACCACTTATCACGGGCCACGTTATCTAACTGGGTGAAAGTGTTTCTGGCACTCTCAAATTTTAAAACGTGTAGGGTTGCCTCGTGTCTTGCGAGTTTTATAAGAAATTAGGGTTGCCACGTGCTTGTTTTTTAGGCTCTAAAAACACGTACACACAACCCTAAAATTTAGGGTTATGTGAAATTGTGTCATGATTGGCGATAAAGTGCTTAGGTCATTGGGTTTTAAGTTTATTGTAAACAAGTTTATTGAATTAATATCGTTGTTGCTACAGGTGTTTAAGGTTCATAGTTAGGTGATTTATCGACTAGGACTTATTGAAGTCATAACATAAAACCAAGCCGTTGCCCCTTTTGAGGGGTAGATAGAGACTTAACAGTTCGTTAGTAATGTTAGGTAATAGAGTATGTCATTTATCAGCCACGTGTATATCTCCAAGCTGATAGTAAACAGAAAACCTCAATATCTATTCCACTCAGGAATCGAACCTGACACTAGGATATCGTATCGCATTCTCAATACCACTACGCCGAGGCAGCCTGAACATGGTGGTCCTTACTTGCGATTCGAACTACCAGCGATAACTACCACTAACACTCCTTAATGTTAAACAGTAATAACTGTATGTAATACTACGTCGAAACTAACAAGGTAATTTGCATTTACAATGGTAAATATAAAAATAATCTAGCAGTTATACAACCAATATTGTTCTATATCGTGTTCATTATTTTTGTAAATTACAAGTCCGTCATGTAATCTGAAATGAAACTAATTGAAAATCTGTTGAGTAGTTTCCAAGATGTGCGCAAACAAATTTTAAAAAATCGTTTTAAAAATTATGTTGTGTTAATCTTCTTTAGTCACCTTTCTTTTAGATTACTATTTTCAATGTACAGAGGATGCTGTTATTAAATGTGTGGATAGGCACTTCAGCTACTAGGAGTTCATAAGTATTAGTGATAAAAGGTTTCATATGTAAGAGTCCTTCAAAGTACCACTGCCTTGTGCATTCCATTTTTAAACCATCAAGGTTGGCAACACATCTACAATATTCATTTTTTAAAAATAGAACATTTGAAATCGATTAAAATGTTGTATTTTGTCGGAATAATTGTCGATATATATTGCATTCATTTTCACCCTTTGAATCATTATCATGTGTCACGGTACTTCCTATCATCGATTCTGTTTATACCAAGTCAATGGCGCAGCTTGCAATACAGGGGCCCTATATAAAAATTTGTTGGGTCCCCTCCGGCGCCGGATTTATACTTTCCTTCATACCGTTTGTGCCGCTCCGCATGTCCTGCGTCCCGATGCCTATTGTGCGGGAGCAAAGAGGGTTTCTAATTGTAACCATAAAGTACGTATCGTCCTCAGTTTGAGGCCTTGTTAAAGTTTAATGTAATAGCAAATAGGCTAAGAGCGGCCCCTAAACATCAGGGGCCCAGTATCATTGATACGGCAGCTACGTCCCCGCCATTGAAGATACGTTTATAGGTATATAGGTTTTGTTTGCTCGAATGTGCCAACCCTACTGAAATGCGTGCGATATCTCATAGATACGGAGATAAAGCGCTGTATTGCAGAATATAATTGCACGAAACTGCGAATCCGGTAATGTGTCGAATTAGCGTAATTAACTGACTGTAAAGGCCTTAATGAATACATTATACACCTGACTTATAGCATTATAATATTGTAGTTGTATTATATTAGGGTTGTCAGAATTGTAATTTAGTGTTGTCCATATTCTGAATTTAGATGATTATTCTACAAATATCATATATTCGAAAGTGTAGATGATATCATGTTAAACGTCGAAATTTCTGAATGAATTTGTATGAAATTTGGACCGCATACATCCCAAGTTCTGGAATAAAGGTTAGGTATATTTATTCTTGTAAAATTCACTGTAGTATTTTTATTCGAAATTACTTTCACTCAGACTGAGGCGGAACTAAACCTTGTATTAACATAAGTTTCTTACTTAATCTGTTACATGAATGTCATTTTTAAAATTATATTACCAAAAAAACAATATAAAAGTCGTAAAATAGTTTTATTTTAATGTCTAACATTCGCGTAAACATATAAAATATTGCTTTCTTTAAGACATTCTATGAAAATCATAAGTACGTATTAGCAGAAGCTGGCAGAGATGTTATTTATTGAAGCGCCCTTGATGCTCGCGTCCAACAGGGGACTTCTACAAACGACTTTGAATAAATAGATTTCCCGTCACTACTTATATCTATTGTCACCTTACTATTGTTTTCGAAAAATATATAAGACATCATTCTGTTGCATCTAATACTATAGGGATAATTAAAAAAGAAAACTGATTTTTTCATACCGGTAAAGAATATATCTTTTGTCATCTAAGTTCATTTTTCAAAAAACATATGTGAAAATGTCTGTTGCATCTAATATTTTGGTCATGATAGGTTTTTTTCATGCCAATACAGAAATCAACAAGCCCATATATATTTAACGTATATAGATAATATATACCTGAACCACATATATTATAAATTACGAGGCAATCACAATATGATATCAAAAACGATTATATTTTAATAATTCATTAAAAAATATACACCCAGATAATAAAATAATATACAATAAATTAATACATACAAATATAGGTAAGTTACTGAGTATATAACAAGCTGTTGGTGCCTTTTGCTAGTAGTAGGATATATTTATATTCGGCCGGATAGCGACCACCGTTCATAAGGTATTAAAACTCGCCACAGTGGCCCATGTGGCGCAATCCGGGATCAGCCTGTGTATATCCGGTTCCAATAGGCCGGCATGATTATGTCGACTGTCAAACGTAATCATCTCACGTCAGTCGACATTTGAATCAATACGATAAATTTTTGACAATTCTACAGTCAAAAAACAACTCATTCCACATAACATAATAATTTATATATAATATTATTAACGTAATGTACCGTATTTTCGTATAATCAGGGCATTCACCTTTAATAATCACAAGTTAAAAAACACGTTAGTAAACGCAATTTTAGAAATAAAATCAAGCATAAATAACCTCGTCATAGACAACTTTCGAATGGGTGAAAGTGGCGAATCTGTGAGAAAAACATTCAAATTCGCCTTTACGGAAGTCATACGCCCGATTATGTTATGCTATATTCCAATAACAATTATATAACATTGGTATCGTGCATTAATTGCATGTTACGTAGATACGTTTTAGATTTCATGTAAAAGTGCATTCTGTCATCTTAATACAAAAAGTTTAACAATATCTATTCGTTTTTCTATATTGTCTAGAGGACGTGTCCGCTTATAGGGCGTTGGTTCTTTAATTCAAAATTCTAAAGAACCTCAAACATATTGGATAATAAATTGGCAAAAGGTGGATATTCGAATCATTGAAGAAAAAAAATTGACTTCTCCATTTATAAAAATATAAGAATTATCTTGACAGAGCAAATCATAAACAATGAAACTCTAATACTCAGAGGGTTTAGTTCTTAGTCTACCACGCTGGCCTAATGCGGCTTGGTAGACTTCACACACCCTCAAAATTCCTGTAGAAAAATTCTCAGGTATGGTGGTTTCCTTACGATGTTTTCTTTCACCGTTAAAGCAAGCAATAATTCACAAAGAATATAGTCAGAAGTGCCCTTGGATTTTGAACCTGTGGACATTTGTCTCGGCAATCCGTTCCACAACCAACTAAGCTATCGCCGCTTAATAGTACTTTTATTTAGTAATTTTATTATCATTTACGTTGGTTTGGATGTGACCCGTAGTGAATAACAGGTGGGTCTTTAACTGTAATGTAATTAGGATTACTTATGTGGATGTAATCTATTGGATTTATTGCGTATTTTTAGACGAATTACATACTGAATCCAGACTTCATTATAGTTTTTTAAATTAACACATTTTAATAGAGGAGGTTTTTCTAAGCTTCATAAATGGTATTGCTAAACGAAGAGTAACAATGGTTAAAGTGAAACATGATACTAAAACAATTATCGATGTAGGAATCGATTCAACAAAATCAAGTTACGAATTATTTGTGTGAGTTATAATAATATAATATGTTAAGATATTATTTACTTATATTATTCTATACTAATATTATAAAAAGGAAATGTTTGTAGGTTTTACGGGCTACTGAACTAGTGAACAGATTTTGAGAATTCTTTTACTAATATGAAGCTACATTACTTCTAAATGGTACAAGTACTTTTTAGCCCGGAAAAACTTTTATATGCGGGCGGAGCAGCAGGCAAATGCTATCAAGTATAAAGCTAAAAATGATGTTTGCGTCACTGCGTTTTGTGACACATTTGCTTCAATTCTCAAAATTATTTCATTTGTCGGATAGGTTAGGATAGGTTATTAAACTCTCAGTACTAAACCTGTATTTTATTTTGATAAGGAGTAGAAGCTATTATAGACAAAGATACTACCTTGTTAATTCATAATGTTATAATATATGATGCAAAATACGCATTGCAGTTGTTCAATAGCTTAGTTTGAAAGTTTCCTCATTTAAATCTCAATTGAAATCACATAGCACGAGCCCTTAGGAAGTAAATACTGTTTTATCTTGCACACGATGACAAAACCGACAGATAATGTCGGCGAAAACAACCATCTAGTAAACATTTACTATTTTTTACGTAACAACCAGCGTACTCTGACTGTTGCTATGTTAACTTGGACCGTGTTCACAAATGATTGGATCCCGCGCACGTGTCAACATAAACTGGCTGGAGATAAGTTAAGATGGCCGCTGTAGCATATGTTCGCGCGGCGGAAACGGCCGAGGATTGCCGAACGCGTTCGTAAGTGGGTCACACGGATGCACTCACACACAGATAGGTTGGGACGCCACGCGACACAACTCATCGTCTCGTGATTACGGGTGGTGGGAAAAAAAAGTTTTTTGTGTGCGCCGCGCTTGCACACTGCAAATATTCGCAGAGGGAATGTATAATCTTAGTGAATATACAATCTTTTTGTGTTCGCATTTTGCGCCATAAAGACAGTAAAGTGTACGTTCGAAATTTGTAATTTCAGTTTTGGAAAATGTGTAACAGATGTCGCTAGTAGTATTGTGAGATTTTTGTTTATGTTTAACTTGTATGAGTAATACATTGTCTATGTGCTCGCATTCAGGTTATTGATATTATGTATAATAATGTTATTTGAGTATAGATTATCATTGATTACTTGTATACATAAATGGTCACTTCTTGGACGTATTACAAGTCCTAAGTCCTATGTAATTTTAATATGATCCACGAGCATCCTTATTTTTTAATATTCTCTAACGACTATTTATTGTATTGTCCACACAATTTGAAGTAAATCATGTAATTTACAATAAACTAAAAAATACGACATTGACCAATTTCTGTACGTTTAGACACGTAGTAAAGTAGCGAGTATGTTGATGGGCAATTTAGTGCTTGTTTAAGTGCTAGGTCTTGAAACCTAGGTCTTGTCTGGAATATTAATATGGAAGATTCTAGTTTGTATATATTGTGTGGCTTTATTAAGGCATATACAAGAGTATGTTTAGTGGATATGTAATAAATAACAAATATTAGAATTATTAAAAACATTATACATATTTTATATTTATCAACATAAGTTGGAGCTTTGATCCTTCGGCTTAGGCAGAGACGATAATGCAACCACTTTGTCCTATTTCCATTCATCACTTATAAAAGGAGCGAGCATATCATCATGTCAAGCTAAAATTCCAAATAGCTGAAATACATATATAGCACCATCCTTCTTCCTCTTTTATCAGTAGGCAGAGATCACACATCTTGCCAGCTATAATAATAATAGTAATAACTCTGTATAATATACTGTCCCACTGTTGGGCACGGGCCTCCTCTACTACTGAGATGGATTAGCCCTTAGTCCACCACGCTGGCCTAGTGCGGATTAGCAGACTTCGCATACCCTCAAAATTCTCATACAAAGCTTCTAAAGTATACAAGTTTCCTCACGACGTTTTACCTTTAGGGCGATCTATAATCAACAAAATACTCAAACGACTTTAGAAAAGTCGGAGATGCTTGCGGTTTTGAACCTGTGGACATTTGTCTCCGCAGTTCCACTCCCAACTAGGCTATCACCGCTTAATAGTTTTTTTTTGTAATTTTGATTACATATTATCATTTGCGTTGGTTTGGATGTGACTCTTAGGGAATAACAGGTTGGCCTTTAACTGCAATGTAATTAGGATTACTTGTGTGGATGTAATCTATTGGATTTTTTGCGTTTTTTTAGACAAATGATATATTAAATCCAGACGATTTCAATATAAGTACCTCTATTTTTAAACAAATTACATACTGAATCCGAACGATTTCAATAAACCAAAATATATTCATTACAAAAAGCGAAATAAATCTTGGTTTAAACCTGTTCTAACAAATCCAGGCTTATCTGTCAAACCATGGTCTAAATTGGAATCTTGGGTTTTGAACCTATGCTCACTTGTCTCAGCAGCTAAGTTCCAAGTAGACCAATTC
>NW_023592714.1:0-33518 GCF_014839805.1 Manduca sexta | reverse complement strand
GGCAGCCTTCGCAGTGCGCAGACATAGGGATATTGTGATATAAAAACATCTATCAATTACGGGGTTAATATATAAGTTTTTCGGAAACCCTGGTATACGACCCTCAATCAATTTAGCAAGTAGATCGCATACAGGATCTTTAAATTCATCATATCATGTATTAATGCCAAATGGTAAGACTTGTGTTATATTATGCTTGCAGGTGGCGGCACGCTGGAGACGATCCCGTGCTCGCGCGTGGGGCACGTGTTCCGCAGCTTCCACCCGTACGGCCTGCGCCGCCAACAGCGACACCCACGGTGACCACACACACCACTACACCACACGCATTGTGACCCCTCGCTGTTTATTGTACCATCTATATATTGTAGTTTATTGCGTTACCTTGTAATTTCGCAATGTTGGGCAAAGACTTCCCCAATATCCTTTCATGTATCGCGAATATATCTTCGGTTTACTGCAGGAACTGGCTAATGGCAAAAAATCATCAAGTACAGTTTATAATGCCTTGAACATGATATAACGTTAAACATACCAACTTGATTCTAAGAATAAAAATTATATCTAAGATGATATAGGGAAAACAATGTAACTGAAACTAAAAGTGGCTTAATTTATACTTTTGTATTTGTCAGTTTATGAGTTCTTGCAGTAAACCGACGATATGATGAATTCCATGAATATGTGAGTAATCGCATCTGCAATTACTCTTAATTTTTTAACATAGGTGGACGCTTCCGCATGTCATTCCCATGTAAAGTAAGCTTTTGAATTTAAAGACTTTACTTGACTTTTCTATTTCCCACTTGTGTGCTCGACAGTCAGTCAGCTCCGCCCACAGAACAAGTTCGAGTAAAACTATCCCACGTTTACTAATGTCTACCCTCACCGTAGTAGGATTATGTTCACATTCACCCCATTTGACCCTAGACCCCATCCTCCAGGTATAAACACAGCGCGCATGGCCGAGGTGTGGATGGACGAGTATGCGGAACTGTTCTACCTTCACCGACCTGATCTGAGGGTGAGTACTTCTGCCATCCCTTTTGAAATAGGATCCTTGAATAATGGTATTAAGTCTGCCAGACATCAGCGCCGAAGTATCGATTAAATAATATTCGATTATTATTGATCGATCAAGCATCGATTTAATTGACCTTTCTTTAGCTACATACCACTTTTTGTTGTGCTAGTTGTAAGTTTTCCTAAATAAAATATCTCAATATAGGTATTGTTATTTATTTTCTAAATTAATGTATTAAGTACTGTAATTTTTATTGAATATAATAAATACGGTCCAATGGTGCTTAGATATATTATTCCGGCAACGGTTTGACTGTTCCTCTGGCATTGTAAAGTCCACGGACGGATGTTGCTTACCATCAAGCGGACCGCTTGCTGGTTTACCAAAGCATTAAAAACGTTAATTTTTTTCATATCCCTTGATTTTGGACGAATCTGTCTCTTCCAGAACAATCCGAAGATTGGCGACGTGACGCACCGCAAGATCCTGCGGAGAAGCTGCAGTGCAAGAGCTTCCAGTGGTACCTCGACAACATCTACAAAGAGAAGTTCGTGCCGGTGCGAGACGTCTACGGATATGGCAGGTACGTTATAAAAAAGTAATATTTGAGAACACAAGAAGTATTAATAATACCAGCCCTGTATACTGTCCCACTGCTGGGCACGGGCCTCGTCTACTACTGAGAGGAATTAGGTTGGCCTAGTGCAGATTGGTAGACTTCAGACACCCTCAAAATTTCTGTTAAGAACTTCTCAGGTATGCAGGTTTCTTCACGATATTTTCCTTCACTGTTAGAGCAAGCGATAATTCACAAAGAATACACACATAATGTTAGACAAGTCAGAGATGTGTGCCCTTGTGATTTGATCTTGCAGACATTCGTCTCGGCAGGCTGTTCCACAACTAACTAGGCTATCGTAAGAAGTATTGTGGTGGTGTAATTAATCATTGTTAAAAGACATCAAATCACAGTTGATATTGTATAATAAGAAACGGGAAATATTTATCGATATGAACTTAGAACCGTCACCGTTACATAGTAGAACTTACATAAAACCAAGTGACTGAACTAATTGCCTCTTCTATGGACACATAGGATTGAGCTTATGAACAATCATTTCTGAAGAACGATTCAGAGGTATGTTCACTATAAATATGTAATATTTTGTGGTCCTTCGATCCGATAGTGAGGTCTGGTTGGCGTAGGTTCATGAACCCGTCGAGCGGGTTCTGCCTGGACACGATGCAGCGCGAGGGCGAGGCGGTGCCGCTGGGCGTGTACCCGTGCCACGCGCAGCTGCAGGCCACGCAGTACCTGTCGCTCAGCCTCGCCGGCGAGCTGCTGCGCGAGGAGAAGTGCGCCCAGCTGCAGTACACCAGGTCACACTGCACGCTTCTCAGCAGACTGTTACATTTACTGTTAAAGTAACAGTTGCCACAACACAAACGTCGATAAAGCAAAAACAGTGGTTATATGTTTCACGAAAGTAACCGTAACTTTGGCAAATACGGTTGTGAGGGTATATGGTAGCTGGGACCTTATTCTCTATGCCACATGTTATTTTTTACAGTGCGTAACAAGCTCGTAACGCATCGCGTCACGTTCAATACAATAGAAATTGGCATACAGAATACTATTCCACACAAATTTCACGAAGATAACATAACACGCCGCGTAACGCGTTTGCAGTGTCATTAGAGATAGGCCCCCTGGTGAGTGTATAGTACCAGCGCAATAGCAAGTAAATATAAAACAAATAAAATGTTATAGATATGACACATATTTCGTCAATCGTTATTATAAGCGTGAACAAAATAAATTTATGGAAAACATATTTTCTGTTATTACATAAATGGAAAGTCGCAAAAGTATAGTTGATATGATTGATTGACTGTTGTGCAGGCGCGAGAACGAAGTCGACGAAGACATCAGTCGGAAAGCGATGGCGACCTGCCACGGAAGCAACGGGGGCAGGTAACATTATATAGAATCTATGGACGTCACATTTTTAGTACTCCGTTGACATAATTTTGACTTGAAATGCTATACACTCACCCGGTATATTATAGTCTAGTCGGATTGTGGATTTCTACCGTAGTAATGCTCTAAGAACAGTAATATATCAAGCCGGCATGGCACTATATTTTATTTTTTATTATTTTTTTTTAATAGTAAGAAAATAGGCAGTGTTGCTCAAGCTTTACCAAGTAAAAAATATTTTCTGAGATAAAAGTCCTACTGGTCTACGTCTTTCTATATCATTCCAGCTTACTTTTGTACCAATATTTTTCTAATCGAATCTGTGATTTACACCCGTTTTCACAATACCAATCCCAAATGTTGATCTATCTCGAAAATTGACCAATCAGATAAAGTTTTTGACATGCTTATAATGACCTATTTTATGGTTTATTCTCGAGATCGGATTAAGGCGAAAGCTTTACTGATAGACGGATGGATCTACTTTCCTTTTGCTACTTTTGCACTTAAAAAGTGATTGGTGTGGATGAAAACGTATTTGTCGTCAGAAACAGTACGAGGCGAGCTCGGGCACGCTGAAGCACGCGGACTCGGGGCTGTGTTCCCTCGGCGGGCGCGACTCCAGCGCCGACGTGTTGGCGCGCACCTGCCGCGGGCAGCCCGACCAGCGCTGGCGCATCGACTACGCCGAGTACAACCACTTCACCAGGGACGGTCAGTGTACCATGGATTCCAACTATACTGGCTTTGGGGAGCTCTTATGGAGGGAGGTAGTCAGTAAATCATTGTTTGTGTACTGGGCTCGGCCACCTGGGAGGGGGGATACAGTTACCAGCTCAATGCAAACACATTAATTTGTAAGTCAATTTACCCTTCTATTCACCCCCTACTTGCCAGCCCGAGCTGGTTACTCAGTTTGTACCTTGTCTTTAGTATAAATTTTATACCTAATTTAAAATGTCCATAGTAATATAAGTAATTTTAATAGTTGTTTAGAAATAATAATAATTATTCTTATGCTTTGTTTTGACGTATCATAAGTGCAACTTTGTTGGCCTACGTGATAAATAAAGTATTTTATTTTATTTTAATCAGTCACAATTGACATAAGTTAATACTATTATTACCTTTATAGATTGCCCGTAATGTGGTAGAAACGAACATTGCAATAGTACTTAAACAAACAAAAGCCTATCACCAGTAAGAGGAACATGCTGACCGTACAATTTGCTACCATCAGGGGCCATATTCGATGACAGTGTGTTTACACTATTTTTTACCACGGCAGTGTTATGAATATAAAAATATTTATAAAAATAATTGCTAGAGACTTTCAAATTAGACTGAGCCTGTGTCTCGAGAAACCAATTAATAAAATATGAAGTTATTTATTTATTGCGAGTTAGAGAGCGTCATGTTTGTATTAGTGTGCGTGTGTACGCACTACGCATGCGTGCTCATGTATGTGTTATTTTCGTGAAATTAGCGTGGAATGGTATTTATGTCAATTGCCATAACTGCTATAAGGCGCGTCACGTCTTTGTTATGGTTTGCTCAGCACACTTCACTAATATGTGATAGTATTGCGGGACATTAAAATTATTTTTGTTGCAGACGTGGAGCCTAGCGACAGGGATGAGAAATTAAAAGCTTCGTGGACAAAGGTACGTTACTGTTAGATGTTTTTGTTATTTATTTATTTATTTGGGAAACAAACAGAACAAATTATGACTAAAAGAAATGAATGTAAATTAAGGTTCTTAATCCAACACAGTTTCCACTAATAGGTAATACACACATAGAAGAGAGTAGACGAAAATTAATTTACAATATTACAAATTAAAAATTGCATAAAAGAAAATAAACAAACAAACTCAATCAAGCGTGGAAAATAATTCAATAGAGACAAGTATCTAAATTATCCACAATATCAATTAATGCCTTCCTTAGATGTTTAACGATTGACAAAATATATCGATATCGGAGATTAAAGCAAACTTATTATTCTTAACAGTTGCTCTACTAATAAAAATATTAGAACCATAATTAGTTTTAGACGATATATGAGTTACTGTGTGACGTTGTAAATTACTTGACAAAATTGAGTTGTTTGAAGGATATTTGGATTCGATTATTTTTGCACTTTATGGTGATAGAGTCGCTCTCAAGTGCATTGATGCCAATCGTTCCGTATACTAGCATTATGCTACAGTCTAAAATGCAATAATAATCATCGAATAAAAACTATCTGTGTTGTAAATATGGTATATGTTCTTAGTAATTAAATAAAGTTAGTAAAAGATGTTATTGACATGAGTGTTTATTTCGGACTAAAAGAGAAGTAACTATGGCAAACAAAATACAATTAGTTCTAAAAATAGAACATATAAAAAATAATAAGTCACGACGAAGGTTACAATCTCCAACAGCCGCCCTTAATCGCAGTTGTGACAGAAACAAAACAAATAAAATAATTAAGTTTCTAAACCTAAGTTAACTACACATCGTTTGTGTGCTAGAGGTCCGAGGGCCTTCGTTAGTACATCAGCAGGCATATCGTTACTTGTTATATATTCTAACTTAACAATATTATTAGATACCTTTTCCCTAATAAAGTGAAACCTAGTATCTATATGCTTCGTCCTGCTGTGGTGTACAGGATTTCGAACAAGATTAATGGCACTTTGGCTGTCAGAAGCTAAGTTAACTGAACAAAGTATACCTGTTATCTCGTATATAAACCGACGTAAGTAACACGCTTCCTTCGTGGCAGACGCTAATGCCATATATTCTGACTCGGCCGAACTTAACGCAACAGTAGGTTGCTTCTTGATTCCCATGATACTGGACCTCCACTTAACTTGTAAACATAACCGGTGTATGACCTTCTGTCGATTGGACAGTTTGCCCAGTCTGCGTCACAAAACCCTTTAAAGGTTCTCTATTCTTCCTGTAAACCAATGAATAGTTTAGGGTACCTTTTAGGTATTGCAGAATCCTTTTAGCAGCATTCCAGTGTTCTTTAGTAAAACACGTATTAAATTGACTTAAATAGCTCGTGGCGTAAGCGATGTCTGGTCGTGTGTTTACCGCTAGATACATGAGGCATCCTATTAAGTTTTGATAAGGATAAGACTCACCGACTTGACCATCCATTCTTTTTTCCATATTCTTTTAAACTAATGGAGTATCCACGGTCTTACACTCCTTCATATTAAACTTTTCTAATATAGAAAGAATATAATTCGACAGTGTCAAATGTCAAATCAGATTTAAAGAAGACTATTATGTCATCAACAAAATTCCCAATATTACAAGTTCTTTACCAAAAGTTTAGTATACACACAAGGTTCGGAAGGAGTTCCTATGAAACCTATTTTAGAAAGCGTTTCATTTAACTTTTATTCCAAGCTCGCGGTGCCTGTTTAAGACCGTAAAGAGATTTCTTCAATAAACAAACTTTGTTTTCTTTACCCTTTTGAATAAAACCAAGAGGTTGCTCCATGAAAACTTCTTCTTCTAAATCTCCGTTAAGGAAAGCTGTATCGACATCTAAGTGCTTCATTCTCAACTTCATATCTGCAGCTATCGCAAACAACGTGCGGAGGGAAGAATGACGAATCACTGGTGCGAACGTCTCCTTGTAGTCTACACTTTCAACTTGATGAAAACCTTTGACGACGAGTCTCGCTTTATACTTGGTAATATTACCATAAGCATCCCTTTTAATTTTGTAAATCCATTTACATGGCATAACCTTTTTTTTTTAGGCTTATCTACTAAATTCCATGTATGGAGTTTCATTAAAGAACTATACTCACCAGCCATATTATGGTGCCACTTATCAGCATCATCGGCATGAGTAGCTTCGTAATATGTCGTAGGTTCATTAGAATCTACCATTGACGTATTGTAAGCTTTATAAAAATTTGTTGGTTTTCTGTCTCTGGAAGGGTATCTGCGCTCAGGGTGCGATTCCTGTTCCAAATTCGCTGTCTTCTTCCACACTAGGCAGCCTTAAGTCAATGAGAGACTCTCGCTGTTCCAGAGTCACTGACTCTTTTGTACTTTCTAGATTTACTGGTAAAGTTGCTTCAGCCGCCGGGCTGATACTCTCATCACAGTCATAGAATTGACAGTCATGATCAAACTCAGACTCAATCTCTTTTTGCTCATCAAATAACAATATAGATTCTGACTCTGCGACAGATTGCTTCTGCTTTAGCGCTGTAAAGCAATTTTCAAAAAAGGTTGCATCTCTGGATATAATAACTTTTCGTGGGTTAGCAGGGTCCCTAAAAATATAAGTGCCTGGATTTTCAGAATAACCGACGAAAATTGCTTCCTGTGCCTTGACATCTAATTTCTTCCTGTGACACGAAGGTATATGGACTAGAGCTCTACAACCAAATACTTTTAGATGGCTAAGATCACCTTTTCGTCCATACCATTTGTCATAAGGAATTTGTCCACCTAAGGCTCGATGAGGAGACCTATTCTTAAGGTAAATGGCAACTTGGAATGCATCTTCCCAGAATGCTTTCGGTAGTGAACTTTCAGCTAGCAACGTTCTTGCCTTTTCTGTAACCGAACGATGGGTGCGTTCCGCTACTCCAACTTGCTGAGGACTATAAGGCGTCGTTGTTTGATGTTCAATACCTTTTGAAGCAAGATAATCAACAAACTCTTTATTCACGAACTCCTTACCTCCATCAGTCCTAATTGCTTTAATTGTTTTATCTAACTGATTTTCAACAAAACATTGAAACACACAAAATATATCTTTGACTTCTGTTTTAGAAGAAATAAAATAAGCAAACACTTTTCGCGTATAATCGTCTACTATTGTCAACATATATCTATTTCCTTGAAAAGAAGTTGTAGACACCGGTCCCATCAAATCCATATGGATCAGTTCCAAGGGGAAGTAGCCCTATTAAACGCTAACCTTTTGAAAGGTTTTCTTGCTTGTTTACCTTCCACGCAAGCGATACAACTAGTTTTATCTACTCCTGTATACTTTATACCTACCTTGTGATTTTTCAGTTGGTTCATGCCTATACGACACAAATGTCCTAACCTCTTATGCCATATTTGATAACTATCCTGACAACCAGAGTGCACATCTTGTGTCAAAAATTATCCGCCACATTCTCGGAAACATTTACAGTACCATCTAAAACGTACAGTCCACCACAGGGCGAGGCATGAGCAACAGATTCACCTGTAAAATTAAAAGTATCAGATTTATAAAAGTTACATCCATTTTTATCAAAAACACAAATAAAACCCTTTTCAACAGTTTTATATACAGATAACAAACTAGCTTTCAAATCTGGTATATAAGCAACATCACTAATATTGTTGACCACGTTCTCGGGCGTGTTTATTGAAATATTTCCAATTCCGCAGCACTTAATCTGTTCTCCATTTGCGACAGTAACAGTACCTTGATTCTGTATCGAGATATTCTGAAACCAGTCCCGTCTAGAAGTCATGTGTCTAGTACAACCTGAATCTACATAAATTATGTCCTTTCTTGGGTTTCCAGAAGTATTAAGACTTGTAAATATCGTATCATTGGTATTTACCGCATTGCCTTTCTCCTTCTTGTTTCTCTGTGGACAGTCTGGTCTCTTATGTCCAGGTGTCTTGCACTCATAACAAACTATATTCTTCTTCATTGACTTAGGCTTCTTCTTCGCATGAAAGACAGAGTCTAATGATGTAGCCACATCTTTGGACATTTCATTAAGCAGTTTTGTTTTCACCAACTCTGTAGTCACGTCTACATTGCAATTTTCTAAAGCCATAATGAGAGGTTCATACCTTGGAGTTAGACCTCCCAAAAGTATTGCAGCAATAGACTTGTCCTCTATGACTACATCAATATCCGCAAGATCCTGTGCGGTTGACATAACTGCGTTAATATATAGTTCAATATTTTTGAACTCTGATAGACTCAACCTGTACAGTCTACGCTCCAAAAATAATCTTCGTCCTATTCCCTTATCTTCAAAGGCTTTTTGCAAACAAGTCCATGCCTCAGATGCAGTTTTCGCACATCTTATATGGGTTATCGCTGCACCTTCTACTGATAAGCATATCTTTGCTAATGCCTTTGCGTCTTTGCGTACCTTTGTAGAGGCAGGGGTTGTGTCTCCATCTCGGTATCCACTAATTGTTTCCCATAAATCCTCATGGATAAGGTAATTTCGCATCTTGAACTTCCAAGTCGGATATCCATCTTTTATCCTCAAACAAGGAAATGGAAAAGATGTGATCGACGCAGGGGAATTTTTCATACTCGAAACATCTCCAGATTCATGTGACATTTTCAGACTATTACTATTTCCTAGTCACACAAAAAAATATATACAACTTTATTTTACTAAATAACGTGAAAAACTAAGAACTAAGCGTTCGTGCTGATAACGTGTTGTAAATATGGTATATGTTCTTAGTAATTAAATAAAGTTAGTAAAAGATGTTATTGACATGAGTGTTTATTTCGGACTAAAGAGAAGTAACTATGGCAAACAAAATACAATTAGTTCTAAAAATAGAACATATAAAAAATAATAAGTCACGACGAAGGTTACAATCTCCAACACATACCTATATTAAAAATCTTTTAGTCCCTTTACTATCTATCTTGACGTGATGTGACGGTCAGTTGACCGTCACATCACGTCAACATAGTTATGTTGGTTGACGTGATATGACGGTCAATAATGTTGGTTGACGTGATTTCATGTTAACATTTTTCCCCTTTAATAACTTGCACATTTGTTATGAAGTATTAACAACCTTTGCCTATATGTATGTATATTATATATAGGTAAATAAATTAATTTTAAATAAATCATGGAAATAACCCACCGCACTGTCCACATTTTATCAAAATTCTATTGAAATAAAGTATTGTTATTTTGTATTGTAGGAATAATTTTCCTTTATTTCACACTTTGAAACTGCTCATGCTTAAATAATGCGCTTAGATGGGTAAGTCATTAATATAAATATAAAATATATGTTGCTTTTAATCGTAAGATGTTTATGGCTACTATATACTGAATGTGTTTTTTTACTTTTGTAAATAATTTTACTTGTATACAGGGTGGAATTTAATTCACTAATTCCCTCATACAATTGCACACCATAAATCTATAATTTAAAATACATAAAAAGATAAAAAAATTGGCGACAGATAGGATATATTAAATCACACATAAAGTCTGACTTCGATGATTATGGTATTTTTTTTTATTTATATTTGGCTTTTCAACTGCTAGAGAATTGTTCTATGTTATTTACTGATAACATATTATGTTTGGGTAAACAGTGAATTAAATTGCACAATGTAAAAATGTGTTCATTATATAGGTGATCTAAAATATATATTTTAAAAATTAAGGTTTTATAGGTTATGATTAAATAGTGTTTATTAAAATCTAAGCTGTTGCATGAATTGATTTTAATTTGATATTAATCTATTCACAGAATATGTATTTTAGACCACATTGATATTTTTTTTAACTTTTAAGCATGTTTTTGAATGATGTAATTAATATTTTATTTTAATTTATATTTTCAGAAATTCAGTGATTGAGTAAGTAGTTTTTTGTTATTTTTTTTTTGAGTGACACGCTTTAAGTAATCAAATTTAGCCCTTTTCGTTTAGACTTAATATGACGTCCCATAATTTTAGTCGAGGTCATACCCCGTAAAAATTGTTTTTTTTTTGGCAGAAGATGGTTAAGTTTGGTTACATTTAACTAACGTATTTCGCACGAAATGTCATTTTGTTATAAGTATCATATAAGAACACAGCAATGCAATTGTTTTAAGCGATTTAGTTCTATAATAGCTTTGACGTCTATAAACGTCAAATCCTTAAACAGATTTACTAGATTATTATTAATGTAGCTCTATAAAAGACAATTTAAGTATTTTGCAGTTTTTTTTATGATGAAAAGATGGCGCTGGTTTCTTACAGTGTTTACGGACTTTTGTAGCTATCAAAGTTATTGACGCGAGTGAAGTCTCGAGCAAAGCGTAGTATTTCAATATTTTTAGTATGCATTTTTTATAAATTGTATACCAGAATTAATAATAAATTGTCCCGTATTACGATAAATTTATCGTAATACGTAATTAATCGTAATGCTATGTTCTTATATTGCGTTATCAGTGCATGTCGCATGGAAACTAATCATTATCCTTAAGCCTCCTATATAGTTCTGCAATATATATTTTTTTAGACTGATTTACTTTCTATAATTGTTCCTCAATGGGGTAGAGGGTTTATAGATGGCTAGGAAACGAGACACCTTTAGTTTATTTTATGGAAATAAGAAAGTTTCATAGATGATATTGTTATAAAGTATAAACATGTGGATTCATGAAGAATTCTGCGTGAACAATAATCCTTACAGACCTTGAATTTTGAAAATGTTTTTTTTATAGAAGTATAATGCAGAATGAGTTGTAATTAATATTTTGTGTACAGACATTCAAAGAAATGTTACCTTGAATGTAATTTATACAGAGCTGTCATTTTATACATAAAAGTTTATTTTACATAAAGAATATTTTTTTTTTACATTGAATAAATGTTTGAGAATAGTTATAGGTAGTGTGTGAATTAAAAAAAACTATAAAGTGTATAAATAACAACTTTACCCCAATACCATTTTCATCACAAGCATAATTATTCTCATGACGTGTTTCTTCTAGTTCAACTAAATGCTAGCTAGTTAAGCATCTAGCATCTGATGTATACAGTACTCATTCAATCATTATTTTGGGTGCATAGTCGATTTTTTTATTTAGTAGTCTTGTTGTTGAACATGTATTTATTCAATAAATTTACGCAGATTCGAAACTGGGCTTGGGAAATTACCCCATAAATTAAGTTGACTTACGCCATACAGAAAGTAGAAACATCCCATCAATAGCAAGGAAACTTACCAGCAAAAGAGGGAGAAATACCCTATAAATAAACAAGTCTCCTAATTTAAACTTTAACTTGAATTTTTTTATTACTTTTCTGTTATTTAGACCCGTCATAAGCTCTTTTATCCCATGACATACTTTTTAAAATTCAGATACATTGAGAATCGTCTTCAAGAGTCTTTGAAGGAGGACAAAGGTACAGGATGTGATATACCCCATCTGGACCCGTTCGCTAAAGAGGTGACGCAGTTCGACAAGGTGCTGCCCAAAGTGGTCTGTGATGGCCGGGATTGGGTAAAATGTTATGTAAGTTGCTTTTTTATACTTTAAATTGAAATCTCAAATGTAGGTAGATATTGTAGATAGATGGCGACAGACGATACTGGCTTGCGATAGCAGAATTTGCGCGACGTGCAGCATATACCACCTGCGATTAAGAATCGTCGGAGGGGCCGCGTCCGGTCAGGCGCAACATCTGCCTGACTGGAAATCTTTCTCTTCCATAGAGGAACGCAACCATGTGTTCCTCTACAGCGGTGTCCACTATCCACCGCTAAAAATATGTTAAGGGTCTTTAATATTATCTGATTCCAGCTATCAGAATGCAAAGTTGTCCCGGAAATCCTGGCGACGACCAGGGACATAGTGTGCACGTACTGGAACATTATACATAAGAGCGACAAGGAACACTATCTGGGAGCCCCTCGAGACGTGAAGGATGATGAAGTGTACGTGTTGGAGAAGAGCGATCATGTTAAGATCAAATGTATTGGCACACACTTGAACAGGTGAGATATATACATTGTAGCCAGTGCAACTGGACATAATGAGACTTAACACCTCATGTCTCAGGATGGCGAGTGCAGTGGAATACCAAACAATACTTGGTAATTCAAGGTGTTGGATGGTGTTGCTACTGTTTAGGGGCGGTCGTATCGCTTACCATCAGGCGAGCGGCAAGCTCGTCTCCTCATTCAAGCAGGAATAAAAAATATTAGCGAATTACAAAATTTGTTCAAAATTGACGGTCAAACGTATAAGCGCTGATACTGTACAAATTCGCAAAAATGGCAGTCCGAAGTATTATTCTGACTCGCAGTATATCTCAGCGCGATTTATTTTGGTCAACGCCATCTATCGACAACATTGTAAACTATAGTTTACATGGTAAAATCTACTTGGACTCCCAAGTTTTCTTGTCCCTTATTTAAAATGTTATATTATTAACATATTTCAGCATGCTTCATTCAAAATGGACGGGTCATTCCCTGGGTTTCCGTACGACCGTGGTTCGCAAACAGCCGCCACCAGGCAGAGAGAATACGATCAACATACTCATATTCGGGTTCGATTCTACGTCCAAGAACGGGTTCATACGAAGAATGCCGAAGAGCTACGAGTTTCTCACGAAGGAGTTGGAAGGCATTGTCTTGCAGGGGTGAGTTTTGTTTGACTCTAGGTCATTTTTGAGATTATTATTGCTGCTTTTTCATATATTTTTAGTATCTTTGTGATGATTATGATTATTTCTGACGTGGTTTATGTATACATATAAAAATGTATACCTATTACCCTTGGTTAATAGGGTGATCGGCGAGGGGCGGACTAAAGCCTGGCTATGTCGTAGTCCTGCCCCTTTGGAAGATCCCCCTCACCACACCGGTGGGGGATCGGGAAATTGCTCTTCGCAGCGAAGAGCCTACCTCTCCACCGGTGTCACAGCCCATAGACACCCAAATTACTATATTAATAAACGTTCTTATTGAAATTAATCTAATTTTCCGGATTCTATCGCGGTATTTTGTTTTTTATTTTTCTCCCGACGTTTCGAAGACTTTGCAGCCTTCATGGTCACGGGGGGGACTGAGGTGTTGTTCATCCGCAAAGTCAAAGTTACAATATCTAGTTATAATAACGTTCTTATTCTTATCAAAGTTATAATAACGTTCTTATTCTTGAGGTTAAAACGCCTCCTTAGATCATGATTTTGTCATCCGCATTACTATGGAGGGAAGTGGACAATTCATATTTCCAACTCCTCCCTATCTTTCTATTTGATTAATTTCTTTGCGGGATAATGACATATTAGTTTTCCCTGAGACTCGCCGAGCTTCACCGCTCGGTGTCATTATGCGTGCCACTACTGATCTTACAGGATTTGTAGTGGTGGGTGTGAGGACGGGAAAGTCTCTAGACACCCAAATTACCCACTACAGTGACACACTACAACACTCAAGGGGCCGTTCAAGTATTACGTAACGCAGTTTGGACGGAGGGGGGGTCTTGTAAAACGTTACGATGCGTTACAGGGGCGGGAGAGGGGTTTCGTACAACGTTACGTAACATTGTTTTTTTTTAAACCAATAACAAAGGTATTTTAGCGACTTTCCGGTACTTTAATAATAATATATAATAATATCAGCCTTGTATTATATACTTACCCAGTGCTGAGCACGGGTCTCCTCTACTACTGAGAGGAATTAGGCCTTAGTCCACCACGCTGGCCTAGTGCGGATTGGTAGACTTCACACACCTTCGAAATTCCTATAGAGAACTTCTCAGATGTGCAGGTTTCCTCACGATGTTTTCCTTCACCGTTAAAGCGAACGATAAATTCACAAAGAATCCACACATGATTTTAAAAAAGTCAGTGTGTGCCCTTGGGATTTGAACCTGCGGACATTCGTCTTGGCAGTCCGTTCCACACCCAACTAGGCTATCGCCGCTTCCGGAACTTTGCGTAACATAATTGTGATAATTAGATAAAAATTGACACTTAGTGTAACGTAACTTTTAGGGAGGAGGGCTACAGTAAAACGTTACAGCGCGTTACATGGGATGGCGGGAGGCTCCAAAATCTTCAAAAATTCGTTACGTAATACTTGAACGGCCCCGAAGATAGAACACAGGAGAGAAAAAGAAAGTGTTTTCATTCCAGATACAACATCCTTGGCGACGGGACGCCGGCAGCTTTGTTCCCGATACTGACCGGGAAGAACGAGCTGGAGTTACCAGACGTGAGGAAGAAGATGAAGAACAACGGCACCATGGACATGATGCCGTTCATCTTCTACAAGCTGAGAGATGACGGGTGAGTTTTATATGTATTTATTCGGGGATATTTATACATATTCATTTAGGTTTGGAGGGAGGGAGAATAAGTTCAAATTCCCATCTGTCACTCAAGGTACAAGCTTTTATTTAGTTTGAGAGACAGCGATCCATATATTTGATTAAGCCTTAAGAACTAGCTTTGGATATTTATGTATTTTTCTTTTATTTTTGTGGCTAAGCAAGCATGTAAAATAAAAAAATAAATTAAGCAAGTAACAAAAGGAAATTTCAAGGGGGTGATGTACATTGTACATGTCATTAGATCTTATAGACTTACCCCCTTATTCATAGACGTGTTTTATCTAAGGACGGAGCATTGCTGTGATAATAATTCTGTTTCTCAGCTTTGTTTATCTGACAGCTTGCTGTTTGTTCAGCTTTGTTTATCTGACAGCCAACTAGATTCAAATTGTATCTCAATATTAGCCAATCACAACTGCCCTATGTCTACGCACTGCGAAGGCTGTCATGCCGTCAGCACTGAGAAACAGACTTGTTATCACAGCAAAGATGAAGCTTAGATAAATAACGTCTATGAATAAGGGGGTTAGAATTATGTGATAAATATAATTCAATTTGCATATCAAATATAACATAGAACCTTGTAATGAACTAGTGATATTTTGGCAGTTGTTATAACATTAATTGAAATAGTGCACTCCCCAAATATGGTTAACAAAAAAGGGTTAACCATATCGGATGCGGTGCTTCACCACTTTTCTTTTTCTATAAAAAAAATCCTTTCCCAGATATCGAACCGCGTACTTCGAGGACATGCCGTGGATAGGCACGTTCCAGTACCGCTTCAATGGGTTCAAGCATCAACCAGCCGACCACTACCTACGCTCGTTCTACCTTGAGGAGTCCAGCAGCGGGAAGAAGTGGTGGAAGGGCGGCTCCAACAACAAGTACTGCATCGGAGACACTCCTCAGTACAAGATGATGATGAACATCACTGAGCAGGTGAGATGATTTTTTGGTATACAGGGTGTTGTTTTCTCTAAGAAACTCTGTCGTACTAGCAATTATGCCAATCTAGGGGTGGTTTTTTGGGACCTGGCTATAAACACTTAAGAAGGTGACCCCAGCAAACAGTCCACTAAGTATATTTTTAGAAGCTGTTTATTCGAAATTTATAATACTAGGTGTAGCAGCATAGTAACATCAGCGCAGACGCTCCATTATTGGTCGACGCGCGCTGCCTTGGTAATTGTATGACAGCTGTGCGCATGCGCCCTGCGATCTTCCGACGGACTGCGACAATGGCGCCGCATAACATCGTGTCCGTGCAAGTCAGCAAGCTTCGCTACTATTGGCCGCCATATACGCTCCAGTTGTGAATTGGTTGTTGAACTAAAATTTGTGTATCAATAACGTCATAATTAATTAAATAGTTGCGTTTAATACTAGTTGCCAGTATTTTATTAATACACCAGTCTCAACATAGGTTTTGCCCATGGCTTTGTCTGTGTAAAAAAAAAATTCTGTGTTAAAAAGTAGCCTATAGTACTCAGGGGTAACGTAGCTTCTTATAAATTAAGTACGATATAATAGCCACATCTTCTTCTAGTTCCTGAGCCTGGACGGCAAGAAGTTCTGCTTCACGTTCATAGCGGATATCACGCATGACGACTTCAACATGATCTCCACTGCTGACGAGCATACGGTGGAGTTCCTGCAGGCGCTGAGGGACCAGGGAAGGTTGCGGGATACCTTGCTGTTCGTCATGGGCGACCATGGGCCAAGGTGGGTATTGCTGGTGGTAGCATTTTTTAATACCATGGGCAATGGCTATAGATCTTTTGCAAGGATTGAATATTTTGTCAATATGCAGTCATTTTGACATTGCGTCACTAAATGAAACCACATACTCGTGTTTATTTCTGTTAAAATTGAACTAAAATCATCCACAATGATGATGATGCTCTATTTCCACTAAACATTAGGAGCAGTTGTCGTGATCGAGAAAAAAACAAAATACTAATCTCTATAATTTTTTCCACTGCTTTTCGTCCCACACGGCTAATGTTAATAGTATTTTTTAGAGCTTAAGTTTCCTGAACGAGGCAATTTTGTTTCAGATATGCCAAGGTCCGTGACACACTACAAGGCAAGCTCGAAGAGCGTCTGCCATTCATGACGATCGTCCTCCCTGAGACCCTGCGAAGGTCTAGGCCAGAGGCCCTGGACGCCCTGAAGCATAATGCCCACGTGCTGACCACTCCACACGATATCCACGCCACTGTCCTCGATGCTATGGACCTGCAGAGGTACTGGAACCCTTACAAGGTCAGGGGAGCAGATCTGGCGCGAGGATTGACGCTTTTTGAGCCTGTGAGTGTTTTGATTCGTTATTTTTTATACTGTTTTATGGAGAAATAGCAAAATTTAATAGATTTTTTTTTGTTTATTCTATAATTAAAACATTAAACTTAATATTTCGTTTTTTTAACAAAAAAAGTTTTTTTCATTTTTTAATATGTTGTGATTTGAAAAGACATACGAGAAAAGAAAAGTTTTTTTTGCTAAAATGAGAAAAAGATTATATGATGGTTAAGAGCGTTTACGCATCCGCGCGCCGTATGTCTCAAAAACAGCACTTTTCGAAGGAGATAATATCCATCAAAACATTATTTTAAAAACATATGAATTAGTAATTATTATAGAAAATTTTGTTGTCTAAAAAGTTAGTAGAGAAAATTTTTAGATTTATTGAGTATTTGTAAATTGTTTAATGATTACTGAACAAAGGTTTTCAAATTTGCGCTTCGAACGTCTATTTCGAAGCTCAAAATATCTTAAACCACTAAGAACCATAACAATATTTTATTTTTATCTAACTAAAAAGATCCTGAAGAAAAAAGTTAGTAGAGAAAAAATATCTTTTTATGTTTAATTCATGAGAAATAAAAATTCAAAGAATTCGGCAATTTCAGAAATGTTGGTCATTTAAATGATTTTTTTATCACTATATCTTACTTAATTGAATATAATATTGGATTACTATACTAGAAGAACATCTCCTTAAAACATACAATTTAGAAATTCTACAAAATTAGTTCTGTTATTTTTCTATAAATATTTTAAATACCACTATAAAACGCAACGCGCAAATCGTTTCAAATTAGTCCGCCTTGAGGCTTTCTAGAGAGAGGACGTATCGCTCGTCGCTCCGGCGAGACTCCAGTTGGACTTTGCTGTGCGTAGAAAAATAGTCACGTGTATACAGTGATTGCCACATCTTAGTACTTTAGTAAGTAAAATATTTTTTCTTTAATGATTGACAATAATTTTAGTAGTTACTATAAATTATTATTATATTATTATGTTTCAGACACAATGGGAAGTAAAGCTATTTCTAGGCAAGAAAAGGAAACGTAATAACGCTGAAACTTCGGCTAAAGCAAAAGTTAAAAGATTGATGTACTAATGTTATAACATGCGTCTGTAGTTATGGTTGTTGCTTTTTACTCATTAAACACTTGAGCATAGTTACTCGAAGGAAAAAATGGAACCTTAAGCTAAAACAATTAGCCCATTGAAATGTTACATGAGCTTTGTATTTTTAGAGGACCCAATTTTATTTTTAGAACATGTGTGGGGGGTCAATAAAAGCTTAATCTCAAGTTTGTGAGGTCGCCCCCCTTGTCCCCTGTCCGCCATCATGGAAAAAGGGGTGAAAACACTTTTTTCGCGATATCTCGGAAACTATGCGTCTTACATAAATTTTGTAAAGTCATAATTTGTAGCAAATTGTTTTGCGTACAAATATGTTTATATAACTTTTTGCCCTAAATTAAAATTAAAGAAGTTATAAGCAAAAATGTGAGAAAATGTTTATAAAAGTTTTCTTTTTGCTCTATAACTTTTTTACATTTTACAAAAAAAATTACCTCAAAACTAACTTGTAAATGATCTTTTGAGGAAAATTGTTCCCTATAATTTTTTTTTAGTTTATTCATTTTAAAACGCTGTTACAGCGCTCCAAAGTTTACCGGGTTCGTCAATGCTCATGAGAATCCGGTCGAAACAAAATGTTTAACTTATTTTTGATTTTTTTATTGTAAATATATTATTACAATTTTTTTGTTAAATTCGTACAACTTTACTTATTTATTCCTAACTCTTTTTCTTTTGCTATAGAACTTACCAAATTTAACTTATCGAATGTTATGCAGGTAGAAAAGGTATGAGTTACCATTTGGGGGTAAAGGAGAAAATAAACATATTTGCAGGCAAAACAATTTGCTACAAATTATGGCTTTATAAAATTTTTGTAAGACGTATAGTTTCCGAGATATCGCGAAAAAAGTGTTTTCACCCCTTTTTCCAAGATGGCAGCCGGGGGACAAGGGTGGCGACCCACAAACTTGAGGTTAAGCTTCTATTGACCCCCCACACATGGCCCAAAAATAAAATTGCGTCCTCCAAGAACTGCAATATTCGGTCCTTAAATTGTAACATTTCAATGGACTAAACGCACATTTCAAAACTCGTTTTACGCCCGCGGCGTGCGCGGTTGTATGCGGTACCCGCTGTATTGGCGGCCAACTAGTAGAATCGTGCGGGCCACGGTAGCACCAGCGCGCTCTGTGGTTAGTAGGTGGGCGATTGCAGTAGTCGGTAGGGGAGGGTGGTTACAGAAATCTGACGCCATTTTCCTCCATCGTGATCGTTTCTGATATGTGTCCATGGCGTTCTGGAACTCAACTGACCGTTAACTGTCCATCTTGTAACCGCCCGCCTTGCGATAATCGCTCGCCAAGTTTGCAGGACATAATCGGAACCGCGGTGGTTACAAATCGCATAGATCTCCGGTCGTCATGAGTTTGGAAATAAAACAGCCGTTTCTCAACCACGGCGGGCGCGAGTAAAAACCGCTTCGTGAGTTCTTAGCCTTATAGAATCACTTTGCTGTCCCGTTGTCAAAACGTTTGCAACTCGCCAAATACCCATTGCGCGAGTCCCACTCGCACTTGGCTGATTTTTTTGCATAATGCATAGGTACGCTTACTTTCAAATAACAAGGCTTTTGTGTTCACTGATGCGCACTGTTAAGAAAATTCAAGTGACGAGAGACGGAATCCTATATCTTTCTCCTCTTTGAACCTTAGAAATAAGGGATTTGGTAATTTATGTAGCTAGTGAATAAAACTACTAGTAGTAGTTAGTATACCTATCTTCTTAACTATTTGGGCTAGTTTAGGTTTACACGCTCACATCAATTTTACATATAATTTTATCCTGACATTTAACCCTGTGTAGGTTTCGGCGTCATTATACTTGTATAAATTAAACGCGTCAAGATCCATATGCAGTTTTACTTAAGTATGTAGTGTTTGCGTAAACTTCGATAACAATAATAGTATATTCTATATATTTTTTTTTATTTTTAGGTAATCGTGCCTGATATTACACTCAAAATAAATAAGGTTATTAAAAGCCGCAAAATTATAGATTTTCAATATTTTTTGGATCAAATTAAAACACTCAATAACCACAACAGAGCAACAGGTTGTAGTATCGAACATTTACAACTATTGAAAGAGAATGTTTGCTTGCAGTCAACATTTTTAATGAAGTGTAATATGTGCAATATGGAATTTAAGCTATTTAAGCGCTAAGAGATATACTGATAGTATGGACGTATATCGTGGAACTGTGAATGGAGCTATGATGACTGAAGTTGGTAGATCAAATTTAAACGAACAGTTAGCTTCCATAGATTTACCAATATTAACGCAAAATGTTTACATGAAATGTTACGACGAGTTAGCTAAATGATTGAAATTAGCTGCAGAGGACAGGATGCAAGAGGCCGCTAGGGAACAAACTGATAAAGATGTTGCCTGTGGCGATTTAAAAGACGGTATTCCCATACTTACACTCAAAGATGACTGCTGTTGGTCAAAAAAAAGTACAGAACCAACTATTTTGCTTCGTCGTGTGTCGCAAATATTATGCAAAACTATGGATATAGAACTGGTAAATTGTTATACATGGATGTACAATCGATCGATTGATGATCGATGTCACTGAGAAGCAATACCTATTAAAAAAAAAACTATCCAAAAAAATATAACCAAAATCCGAAAAAAGAAGTCTTTTATTTCTCACTTTTAGTTATACACCTAAAAATAACATCTCATTACATACACCTTCTGACTCAAAATATAAATTCCAATATGTAATTTCTAATGACTTAATTTAAACTTTCAATACGCTAAATATTAAAAACTGCAGATCTATGGAGTAATTATGTGGTCCATTATAAACATCGTAGCACAGTAATTTTCCTGATTTATTGTGTGAATACGGAGTTCTGGTGCCTATCTTTCGGCTTCATGATGAGCTCCACTTTACTAAACGGAATTTTTTTCTAAATGCAAATGCTTAAATTTTTAAGCATTTGCATTTAAAAGTGAAAATAACAATTTGTAAAATTGCCGTTAAAATTTGTTAAAAATGTTTATTTTTTATAATTACAAAATGATACATATAAACTATTTCATGATGAATTCTTATATATTTAATAATAGAATTCTTCATTTATCATAAATTCATAAATCATAAGTTACATTCCAATTAGATAATTAAAGCGAAAAGATCAAAATTGGTTGGTCTGACTATAAAGATAGCCGACGCGCTAACTCTACGCACACAGCTACGCAACGGCTCTGTGTGAGTGAATTTTGCGAAGAATTACCTATAGTTGACTTCACGCGCGGCACGTAAACGCTCTTAACTCTTTTTTAAATGCCTACTATAATGACTTATTTCTATATTACCTACAATGCATGAGGCTAGGATACCTGCAATATCTACGATTAAAACCACGTTAGGCATTATAGAGCATATTTAATAAAATGTAATATCATAAAGAAACATGTCTATAACAAAGTTTTATCAAAATATAAAAATATATCTTATCACAGAATAAAAGCACTTAGCGTCATTATTAATACAATTAAAATTGGTCCTCGATAATTGTTCATCAATCTTCATAATTATTCATGTTGATAACCATAATATGTGCCAAATTCTCGACACAGTTGTATATAAAGACGCCATTTAACATCTTTACTGAGGCACACGGGATTGCCTATGATGATAATTTTGGCTTTCGCACGAGTCAGTGCGACGTTGAAACGCTGGAACAAGAGAATGTTATTTTCATTATTACTGTCTGAATTAATGTATAGTCATGGAATTGGAATAGTACATAAATATTAAATATGTACAACTGTATTGTACGAAATATCTAGGACTGATATCAGACTCTTTTGTAAATCTATATCAAAGGATATTAAAAAACAAATACAAATTTTTGGTGGCAACATTGACAGTCATGTGCTTTACGAATAGAATACAATCTTTATTTTCGGAGATTTATGGAAATTTTCCATTCATTTAAAATAATAACAGTTACACTAACTGTAGCAATGAATCTCTAAGTCTATTATATGCCTGAAGCTAAGTTAAAGTTCAACGAGACCCAGAAATAGTAAGTAGTGCTCCGCTTATTGTTATCTTGTTTTGGCGAGGACACTACCAATATATCTTTGTACTAGAGACAACACCAATACAAAGCTGAAAGACTGCACCGAACGTTGTCATATCTATGGTATTCAAATGGAGCTACATCGTTGTCTAGTTCTTAAAGAAGTTCATTGTGCGTAAATTCTACACAGTGGCCGCCACCGGACAGGAGAAAAAAATCCTAGTTTCAATAATTTTACTTAACATGCTAAACGGTTTAATGTTCCCGCCATGAAAATTGACTTAGTTGCGAGCAGCACGGCGGTGCGGGTCCCACAACACGTACGCTGGGTAGCGACGCCGCTATCCGCGCCTCTCTTTGTCGGGCATCCTTCCTATTCACCCATGTATCCGTCTCGCTCACTCGTCGCTGCCGCTCGACACAAAAAACGCTCGCGTTGCCGATCGGAAAGCGATTTGTCTATGCTCTTAAGCAAAGCCCGTTGTACAGTACGAGGTCTGAAGGCGGCACTTCGATTTAGCCTCCCCCCATTCACTTCCCCCTAAGGGGGTCGTTCAAGTATTACGTAACGTAATTTGGAGGAGGGGGGTCTCCTAAAACGTTATGTATTACAGGGGCAGCAGGGGGGTTCGTACAACGCGTTATGTAACATTGTTTTTTTTATTTTAAAACAATAACAAAGGTATTTTAGAGGCTTTCAGTACTTCCGTGGCATAATTATGAATATTAGAAAAAAAAATGACTTTAGAGTTACGTAACTTTTCGGCGAGGGCGTACAAGAAAACGTTACGGCGCGTGACATGGGTGGTGGGGGTCTAAAAATCTTCAAAAATTGCGTTACGTAATACTTGAACAGTCCCAAGGCTGATTGTTACGGATGAGGGGCAGGGTAATAAAAAATGAAGACCCAAACACGCGGAAACAGAACGAAACAAAGTATATTACTATGGCAGTTCACCGGCCATTTTTTTAGTGTGTAGGCATTTTTCTGTAGATCATATAAGTTTGACCGGCCATTTTTAGTGTGTAGGCATTTTTCTGTAGCTCACATAAGTTTGGTCATAGTAATATACTTTGTTTCGTCCTGTTTCCGCGTGTTTGGGACTTCATTTTTTATTACCCTGCCCCTCATCCGTAACACTGATACTACAAATTCTGTTCCTTACCTTATCATCTACCAGGAACCCCAGTTGGTATCTCGCGTCGTGCTCAAGCATATTAGTGTTCGCACGAACAGTTGATACGATGATAATACGCTTCTCTTTGCCTTGAAATGCTTCGACTGTCCCAACTTCTACTTTCTCGTAGCCTTTTTCGAGAAGCCACGATTTCACTTTAGATGCCTGTGTGCATAAATATGATTAAATACATAACAATTTAGTCCTTATATAGGTAATAATAAGATCGGGCGTTTTACAAGAAAAAGTTATTTTCAAATATAAGAACATTTTGTAATCAAAGGTGCTGTGTACAGATTTTTTTCAATATTTTTGTTTTAATATCCCACTACAGAAAAAAAGGCCTTCCCCAAAGATTTCCAGACGGACCTGTCGAAAGCGGCCCGCATTCAATGTGTTCCCGCGACCTTTATCAAGTCGTCCATACACACAAGACACTAAATACAAAAAAAAAATATTTGAAAAACATAATATATGACTCATTATTTACATTTCTGCCAAGATCCCAATGAAAACGTTTTGTACCTATACGACTTGAAGATAGTCTTAACTTTTTTTATGCAGGTCAGTTGTCTTAGTTATAGTTCCGCGGACTCCAACTTCACTTATTTACCTACTTTAGTTTCTAAAAACGTAAATTATTTAACAATTTATATATTTGAATAAGGAATATTCACTTTTTTAATCATATAGTTTTATCATAAAACTGAATTGATCTTGGGAAAAGTTTCTTTAGTTGTAGTTGAATTTTTGAAGTCACTTGGGCCACTTAAAATGCTCAGGAAACCGCATGAAATAACCTAGTGGGTCGCAGGTTGAGTATACCTCCTCTAAAATAATGTTAACTAGTTGACCCGACGGACGTTGTCCCGTCTTAACTATGAATTTGCAGCGCGCATTCTGTCAATCGCTGACAGTTATTTCAAACAATTGACAGTTATATAAAATTAATATTTTCGTTAAGTTTTCTTAAATTTTCTAATTTTCCGCGCAATTTTTTTTGTTTTTTTCTCTTAAGAACCTTCTCCTGACAATAACAAATACAACAAAAAAATAGTGAAATCGGTCCAGCCGTTCACGCGTGATGGCGTGACCAAGAGAAATAGGGATTGATTTTTATATATATATAGATATAGCAATGTTGATTTACCTAGTCGACGCACTTGATTTCTCCTCCCTAGATAATATTCCGTGGAAGGCAATAGCGCGGCTGGGATGACCTTCATGTAAAATATCAGTATTGCTTATAGGATCTATTGCTGCTTTAGCCTGTGGAAATATACAAAAAAAATACATAACATTTTGCTTTAACATAAATAAAAGCAATCGGCGCACAGTATGTAACGCAATTCTACTAATATTATAAATGCAAAAGTTTATGGGGATAGATGTATGGATGTATGTTTGTATATTTGTTAACTACTGAACGGATTTGGATGAAACTTTACAGTATTTTTGGTTATACACCAGAATAACACATAGGCTTCAATTTATAATGATTTTGTGTACTTTGGTCATAATATAACGATACATGTATCAAGTCGAAAAAATATCCCGGAAAACTTCTTCACGCAGGCGAAGCCGTGAGCAAAAGCAAGTAATATTATATTTTCTTTGCGAGAATGCCTAAAACTAGATTAACGGGATATAACCTATATGTGTGCGCGTGCGCACGTGTGTGTGTGCGTGTGTGCATCTCTACATATGTATATGTATAATTAGCGTTTGCTAGCAGCTCTGACCGCGTGAAAATGTTTTCCGCGATAAAGTTTCGCAGCATAAAAGTCCCGCTATATATTTTCCCGGTATACAAAGTAGCCTATGTCTTTCCCAGGATGTCAAATTATCTCCATACCAAATTTCATTGAAATCCATTTTTCACGCGGGCGGAGCGGCGAGCTAAAGCTAGTGAGTTATAATCGGAGTTCAAGCTCCATTATCTAATTAATTACTTTGTTAAACCATCTTACCTAACATACTAGGCTATTGCGCCTTTACAACTTTTGAAATCCTAAATATAAATTTCAGTTTCGAGTTTCCCCACATTTTCGATAAGTTTTAATGATATTATAAGTTAAATAAATGTCCAAAAAGTGAGTGAGGTTTAGGAATTGATCTAATGATGCCTTCAAATAAATAAAAAATTAGGGGCTCTCACAAGCACAATGAAGTTTTAATCCATTACAAATTAGAACTTTGATTGATTGTAAAACCGAACCGTAACACAAAGATAAGATATAAAATATAATGGCATGCATTCTTCATGACCGTGATAACACTTTTCCACAGTTAACCTTCAGTACTAAGAACAAAAATATGTAAAATGTCTGTGAGTACCTAATAATACTTACATTGAGTTGTTCATTGTAGAATAACGCGTTCGGAATGCGCAGTATGTCCGGGTTCGATCTGAAGTTATTCCTCAGCATGACAGTATAGTTAGGGTCACCATCTTCAGGGTGGTACATTGGAAATGTTTTCTGAAGACGTTCCATCAGCGATACGCCTAAAATCACACATTGATTTTAGAAAGAGATAGTTGTACAACTTTGGCTTTTTGGAATATAGTTTCTGTGATCACTAGTGATTGGAGGTGTTGGATGGTGTTTCTACTGTTTATGGGCGGTCATATAGTTTACTATAACGCGAACGGCAAGCTCCTTTCGTCATTCAAAGCAATAAAAAAATTGTGTGTGACGTTTCGTTGCTATTCAATTCTCTTTCTATAAGATAAACTATGTCTATGGTATCGAGATCTATGACTCAAGTCCATTCTTGAGACCGTAAACCCAAATCAACAATATTCACGCGTCTGTCTCGATTTATAAATAACTTCCCACGAGAAAACAAAAGATATTTTCATAAATATTAACTTTAGACAAACTTCATTTAAGTAATAATTAAATATCCTCATGTACCTTGACTTATCATAAGCGCAACCATGTTCGCCTATGATCAATAAAGCATTTTTTAATTATTTTTTTTAAACTTACCTAGACCATAACTCCTGGCGGAATGTGAAATTATGACCGGACCTAGCTGTAGAGGATCGCCGGCTAGGATTAAACTTCCTTTAGATGATAGCAAACCGCATATCGGTATCAAACATTGGGGCTCATTACCCTGGGCCGCTTCATCTATAAATAGGTGGGTTATATACCGCTCGTATTTTTCAGCTTTCAGCCGCCTGTAAAGTGAGGGTTAGATAAGCAAGAAAACCTGCAGAGGTCGACTTTTGCTGGCAATTTTTACAGTGTAAAGAACCACGGCGAGCTGATTTCCGCAAATTATGAGCCTTGCACGACCTTCGGCAAGTTCCGCTAAAATAAATCGATATTAAAGTTATTTTAGCTATATATTGCTGCCAGAACTTGTTATTCTAAATTTAGCTTAAGATTTTTTTTACATCTTTTGCTTATAAGTAGGCATATGCTGCAACGATGGTGTACGATATCTTTCAAAATAAAAGACGTAGACCCCTGATTCTCTTGGTCTTGAATCTGTGCAAATTCGTCTCGACAGTCGACTTGCCTTTTGTATATGTAAAATCTAATTATTAGAATGATTTGCCGATCGCATTTACGCATATTAGCACTTATATTTACTGTTGGGTTCTCGAAAACTTCACTCCTTGCCATTCATTAACGTATCGCCACTGGTTTCGACAGGCCGTTCCATTCTCAACGGCCATCGTGAACTATTCAAACAGTATTAGAAACTTTTACTTACGTGGCATATACAGAAGAATGTGCCAATGTGGTTATGGTAATGTTGTAACTCATAAATTCCTGGATGGTGACCTCCTCGAAGTCATCGCGGTTAGTGCCGTTAGAGAACGGCGCAACGCTCTCTGGCTTCTCGCAGTTGAAAGAAAAAAGTAAAATAATTAATAAACATGGATATTTCTGCCAATAAAATTTCGTCATATTAAATTTTAAAGGCCGAAATATCCATGATTATTAATTATTTTTACATTTTTCTTTCAACTGCGAGAACTAATCACTAACTAGACGTGAATTTAAATTCTTTACTTGCCAATACTTGTTTAGTTACCCAGATTAAAGCCGAAACAAAATGTATGAAAATGGACCTTGAGGTATCGCCTTAAGATATCTTTTTTGATACCGGACCCGCACTCAATACCGTGGGAACACCTGCCAATGGGATACTGGAATCCCCCAGCATAGATACTGCATGGGCCTGGAGGAAAGTTGGAGATATCTGGAGTAGGGAAGTGTGGCAGGCCAGGAAATGTTCGCGAACCTTCATAGGCTGTATACTGAACTGTGTGCCTAGAGCCGCGGCAAATGTCTCCTCGTCCATGGCCTTGCACGGATATAGCCTTGGTAGGGTTGTAAATAGTCATAATGGCTCAATATTTTTTTTAATTACAGGCCCCGCAGTCTACACCGAGGGACACCTGCGAATGGGATACTGGTTCCCTCCGGCTTAGCGACTGCTGGGCCCTGGAGGAAAATTAGGAGGGAATAGTTGGGAAAGAAGTGTGGGAGAAGAATTAGGAACAATCTTAGGATGGGCGGAAGGGAGAGGGCCAGAGAATGTTCGCGGTCCCTTATAGGCCTCAGTGTCAACCAAGAGTTATACACATTTCACTATGTGCATAGCCCGAAGCTAATCGCGCCAAAATGTGTAGATAGTAGATACCTACATAATAAATAATAGCAATTTAAAATGTATCTCTTTGCTTCACTATATAAAAAGACTACGTATCGCGAAGAATAGAGATAGATTTTATAGCTATTGTAACATAATTTTTTTAGATATAGAGTAGAGCATAGAATATATATTTTGAACTGCTCGTGGCTTCGCCCTTGTGTAAAAGGACAAGACCGCCATTTGTTCTTCCTGTTATTTAATTGACTCTGTTTTATATTTACTTTTCTGTATGATGTACAAAAAAGAGTTTAAATAAATAAATAAAAGTTTTTTCCGGGATAAAAGTAGCTTATGTCCATCATGGTTAAATCTTACTCCATACAAAATTTCATAAAAATCGGTTCTCGACTCAGCCTTACGAGAGTAACAAACAGACCGTCGTGTTGAAATTGTTACTATAGATATGAATGATATGGATTTATTTATATTTTTTCTATATTGGTATAGAGGAAAATTATAGGATCCTACGCATTAAGCAGCATATCAGGGAAATAGCACAACATAGCGATACATATTGTAAATACGTGAAATTTATAATTACCAAGCTCTAAGTTTAGAATTGGCGCGCAACAGAAAATTCTTTTGCGGAAACCTTGTCCTGTATTTTACGAGAGCCGCTGCCACGTGGTCGGCGGCCATGTTGGAATCCGTGCACACCAGTATTCGATTATTGGAATTTTTCTGCACCAACTGCAATCAGGTTGTATTTGTTGTTTATGTTATGTTTGTATACGTACGTATTTTATTTTATCTTTACTTGCGTAATACACCTACTTAGTGTCCGTACGTCACCCAGGGTGCCTCATTGAAAATCAGCGCTGCGGTATCAGACTAGTACTGCAGCAAGAAGCTAAATGAGGGTTCCCATTGTTGGCACAATAGGTATAATATATTTCTTTTCAATTTTATGATTTTATTCTTTATTTGTTACTATGTGCACGTTATACTGTTTGTGTGCAATAATAAAATGTTTTCTTTTCTTTTCTTTTTCTTTTCAGGTTAACATTACACATTTATGTATTGATTTCCGTACCAGATTGGAAGCTGGCAGTTTTTTTTATAGCTATTTGCTAGTGGTAGGATATATTTTATATCCGCCCGGATAGCGATCATACATAAGGTTAAAACCTGGCATAGTGGCTCACGTAAGTGTCCCGCGTTCCGGGATCAGCCTGTATATATCTGGTTCCAACATGCCGGCATAATTGTGTCGAATGCCGAGGGGTAATCATCTCTCGTCAGTCGACTTTCTATTGGAACCCTCTCCACTTACCATCAGGTGCAGTGTCATAATACTGTGCCCATATACAAAAAAAGCTATAAACTACAAAAAATTTTATGCCTAAATCGCTGGCCTAAATCAGAAAGTTCTATGTATTTTTTTTTTACACAAATTGAATTATAAATTATTTTTTTTAGTAAATGATTTCAATAATCCTGAAAGATAAATAAAGGGGAACCACTTATTACTTACTGATTGTCTTTTCTCATTTTACAAACATAAAAATTTTAAACCTCATTTTTCAACATCAATAAAAATTTACATAGGCCCTTGTAATAATGAGCCAGCGAAATGTTGATAGGTGAGTCCATATAAAGTATGAGTAAAACGAGATGAAAAAAGTTTTTAATTTTTACTAGAAAAGTAAAGCTACTTAACTATAACCCAAATCTTCATTTTATTAAGAATGGCTAGTAGCACATTTATTTGAACTTAATCTAGTTATTTTTGAATTTCTTTTGCTCAATTTACGTGCGAGGTGCGAGCATATATGCGTACCTATGTGGGTGCGCGCGTGCGTGTGTGTTACAGTTAAGTTGCTTTATCTAAGAATAAATTCGGTTTCTTTTCATTTTCGAAGTTCTATTCTCACTCTATGGTATTACTATATGGTGGACAATTAATATTTCCAACTCCTCCCTATCTTTCTATTTGATTAATTTCTTTGCGGGATAATGACATTAGTTTTCCCTGAGACTCGCCGAGCTTCACTGCTCGGTGTCAGAAAATGCGTGCCACTGCTGATCCTGGCTTACAGGAGTTGTAGTGGTGGGTGTGAGGGCGGAAAACTTTCTATGGTATACGTTACCTGCAGTATAGCTTCAACAACTGTCACAGTTTTGCCAGTACCGGGCGGGCCGTGTAGTAAGTAAGGTGCTCGTCCACTGGTCTTACTTACTATATTTTCCACAGCCATACGTTGTTCCACATTATTGCCAATCAGTGCATTGTAGAACCTAAAAAAAATATTTTTATAGAATCAGTCATCTTCGAATTCCACAATTTAAAACTTTTCTGTAAATTTTACTTACATTGAAATCGGATATACTTTTTTCACTTTTTTACTTTTGGTAGGAAATGTCTTGGACTCTTGATGTTCTTGTTTAATACATTGGACATATTGGTGCATACGTTCTAATGAGGACCGGGATAATATAAAACGAATTTCGAAGACTTTATTTCTTTCGTAATATGCGTCAAAACTGTAAAAAATTAAGTCAGTTATATTAAAGGATTGTTAAAAACAAAGCATTACTGTAATATAATTAGAAAAAACTTTTGCCAAATACAGTGGGTACTACTAATTCTTCTACATGGGGAAATAATTGTTTTTTCCAGTAATTATCTGCAAATACGATTAGAACAAACTTGTGCCTTAGTCCGTATTGTGTATTGCATACATACTAACTTACCACTAGACTTATTTACAAGCTTCTATATAAAAAAAATTAAGAATTATATTATAGTCAAATATGCGTAGACAGAAATAAAACGAGTTATTCACTTACTCTTTGTGCAGTCCTTGAATTTTAACGGTGGTTTCAGTCGTATCGTTAATTACGCCTTCGAATACCACACCGGAGTCCGGCGGTATAACTAATAGAAAATCGCCTAAAAGAAAAAATATTTAGTAACCATAGTTGTACTTGTAGATTACCAAGAGCACAGAGTGGATTAATGAAACGGACCCGAATGGACAGCTACCTTAACCGTTGTTAGGTACAGAAAATCGTATAACAAGTTTTGAAAGTATTTTAATTTGAATTCTTAGATGAATTATTGTAGATACTGGTGGTAACTCATACGTTCTTACGTATGAGAGTCCGCCTGGGTAGGGACCACCGCAACGTCTATTTCGGCCACCAAGCAGCAGTATTTAGTTACTGTTGTGTTCCGGTTTTAAGGACGTTGTAGCCAGTGTAACTACTGGACATGAGACTTAACATCTCTGGTCTCAGGATGGCAAACGCAGTGGAATACCAAACAATACTTTGTAATAAAGAGTTGGATGGTGTTTCTACTGTTTATGAGCGGTCGTATCGCTTACCATCAGGCGAACGGCAAGCTCATCTCGTCATACTTTCTAGATCCTTTAGCTCTTGTAGTTAAAATAGCTGTATTTAATAAAACAAAATCACACTCTATATGGGTATCTACATATGTATCTGCGTTTAAAGATGAATAAGGACCAAAATTACGTAGTAAATTATAACTTACCAATCATCAGTGATGGCCTCTTTTCTGCCAAACCAGGTACAGTTAGTACATAACAACCAATTTCACGTTGTAAAGGTAAAGATGGTTTGTTGTATTTCTGAAAATTATGCAAAAAATACAATATTTTCTAAACAACATTAAAAAATATAATTTTTGTGACGTTTAAAAACTAGTATCGTATAATTGTTTAAAGTGAATATAAAAATGTTACCTTCAAGTTAATCCTAAGAATTGTTTCTTCGTACCACAGAAGAGTATGAAAAAAACGAATATAATTATCTCGTGTGGGACCAGTCGATAGGATATCCCTGTAAAAAAATGTTATTAGCTTGGTAAACTAACGATCAATATCCAATAAACGATTCTCTAGAGGAATTAATAATTCGTCTACACTTCTCCTTCAGCCTTTGGAAGTTCATTACTGAATATAAATGTCTCCTAAAGATTCCCAGACCAACCTATTGAGCCAGCCTGCAAACTACAAATTAAACCTACTACTACTATGATTTTTAATAACGCCGTGACTATTATATCTAATTATAAGGACATGACGGTAGTTTTTTGCTCTGGCGCACAAACTCTTGGAAAATAACTTTAGGAATTCCCATAATAGTGTAGTATTCCCTAAATTGATAGTACAAAACCGGGGCTTGGTGAAAAAAAATATTATAATCTTATGTATGTTATTGTTCTAATACTGCCTTAATTGTAATCTTATTTTTGTTTTATGCACCGCACGTAAGATCTTTTTACTGCTTTTGAAAAGAGCAACGCCAAATCGCGGTTGACTTAAAATTTACGAAATCTAAATAAATATTGAATATAATATACACGTCACGTCACGTCAATGATATTGAATATGTGGCCTTCTCCTTAGAAAATTGTCAGTTTTAACCATGATTGTTTTAAAGCAGATTTCACTACTAATATATTGAATACTGATACTTACTTTATGTCCGCTATGTTTCTCTATCTTCCGCAGTACAGTTTTTCGGAATATTAAGATTATTTGCAAATATACGTTTGTAATTTTTGGCATTTTAAATACTTCTCGTCCATTCCTGCAAAAATAAAGGTATAAAATAAGTATAGCTAGTTTACGTGTTTTTGTAAATCAAAGACCATTTGCGACTATAGCATAAACTAGTACTGTCAATTGACACGCGATGGATATAAAAAAACATACTATAACAAAATAAAATACTCCAACAATCGAAAAAAAATGCTTATAATTAGAAACTGCATTAATTCCAAACAAATAACGGTTTGGGGCGACATGAGGGTCTACTTCGAAAAACGAAATCCGTAGTTTCGGATGACGGACCGCACATTTTGATACTACGAAGTGTTACGGATCCGATGACGGATTCGACGACGGATCCGATCCATTCATCGCAATATTTCAGACATGGAATTTATAAGAACTTATTCAATCCCTTTTTAAAACCATCTGCGAGGATAAGGTTCCACAGCTTTCTCCAAATAAAAATATACTGGAAATTGATCCTACCACTTAGGTAAGCTACAGAACGGTGACGGATCCGAAGTAATTTGGTAGTAGAGTTAAATCCGAAGTTCGTCGTTTC
>NW_023592713.1:0-33547 GCF_014839805.1 Manduca sexta | reverse complement strand
CGTAATGTCTGCCGCCAAGCAGCAGTGTGTAGTCACTTGTGTTCCTGTTTCAAGGACATTATAGCCAGTGTAACTACTTGACTTAATATCTCATGTCTCAGGGTGGCGAGCGCAGTGGAATACCAAACAATAATTTGTATTTCATGGTGTTGGATGGTGTTTCTACTGTGGTGTTTCATCAGGCGAACGACAAGCTCGTCTCATCATTCAAAGTAATAAAAATAATGCTGACCTTCCAACTTTATTGTTTGCAGAGAAAATGTGCCTACTAAAAGTATTATTGGCATGCCACGGCCCACGAGGGCCCCAGACGGTTCGCCACCGGAGGGCGACGATCCTAATGACCCCGTGTAAGTACCAACTAAATAAAAGGATGTCTATGGTAGTGCATTAGTTTTATACCGACGCCACACAGACAAATATTTGAACAAAGACTTTGCCACACATTGGAACACAGTTACAGACACTGACCAAATTAAAATTTTTATGGCTTTTACTTTTAGGTTTCCATATAATCGGTTCTCCTTCAAGCAAGCAACTTTGAACGCTTTGATGTGTGGTCAAAAAACCGATACCAAATGGCAAATACGCAAAAATTTAAACAAACTTTGCACAAATACGCAAATACCGTTCTATACATGTGTTCAAATAAGGATTCAAATATTTTTGCTTTGTATAGCGCCGGCATAATACATACAATATACAAGTACCTATAAAGGACGTGGCTAGTAAGATCTTTGATTACTATCAAATAATAAAATCCAATGGACACACAGACGTTTAAAAAAGTATTGTAGTGTATTTTTCGGATTTAATCGTGGTTTTAAATTATAATTTTTGCCAACGCGACGTTTTGAAGATATTGCACCCTTCATGGTCACAGGGGTGTACTCATACATGTGAATTCATAACTACACAATACCGTATACTATGTGTTGCACTTGTTATATAGTTATTTTATTAGAAATGATTGAATTTTTTGGTCGTGGCTTGAGAATGGGATTATAGCCAATAACCGTGAGCTATTGGCTATAAGATTTTTAAACGAATTTGAATGTTATTTATGTTTTTTTGGAACGCCATGGTTGTCACCGTGGGTACCTGCTAACGGTGTACAAGCGATCCCCCGGCTTAGCAACCATAGCCCTCCTTTAGGAATGTGGGGGGGTCATGGGATGGAAGGAGGAATTTTACACGCTGTAATATATTTCTTTGTTTACGCCCTGTTAGTTTTGCTCGTGAATGCCAAATTTGGTAACTACGGTTTGAGTATGATTTTAGTGCTGCGGGTTAATAAAATGATTATGTGGTTATAGGTTGGGGTTGGCATTCTCGAGCAATTATATCGCTGTGTTATTTTTGTTAGTACATAATATGCACGCCCTAGATAAAAATGACCTATTCCATAATTGTTAATTTGTGGCAATCGTCTAAAAACTAATTTCTGTTGGCGAACTTTACTTTTCTTCCTTTTTTTCATGCTATAGGTTTCATCTATTACCTATCTTTATTATTTAATAAGTTCAATTTTATAGTAACTTAAAAAAAAGGTCGCAAACACAAATTGTTTTTTTATTTAAAAAATTTTTTTTTGACAATTCCCACATATTAACAATTTTGAAATAGGTCATTATTTTATTAAGAGAGCGATAAAGTATTATGTTAGGGCGGGTCCAAAATAAATTTACAAGACACTTCTATTCTAAATTATACGGAATAATGAAGAGAATATGTCGAAACTGAAACATCACTAAAGCCACAAAGATCAGGCTTGTACAAACTCTAATTTTACCAATATTCCTTTAATTTCCAGAAACGTGGACACTGCGAAAGATTAAAGAAAAGAAGATACAGTCGACTCTCGTTTATTCAAACCTGCGATAATTCGAACCTCTATAATTCAAAGTTATCCCAAGTTCCCCAGAAAACCTCTTTATATTTCTAACTAAATTAATACATTTTTAGGCTCGCGGTAATTCGTACGAAAATATCATCGCCACGTAATAAAACGACGCCTTATTTCGTCCCAATTGCGGAGAGAAAGAAGGAGAATGATAGCAGAAATTGCAATCTTTCTCTCTCTCTCTCTCGTATGTAAGTATGAGGCAGTCTGAGAATCAGCAATGTACTTTGACGCAAACCAATATAACAAAGTTATTTCGAAAGATTAATTAATTCTCATTTTGAATATGTACAGGTATGTACATACCTCTTAACTTTGGCCATTGTTAAAGAATAGCAGTATAGCACCATAATTCGAAGTTTTATTTCTTTTCTCGCAAAAATTTCGAACCATTTGATATTTCGAACGCTCGATTCGTAATAATTTAAGAGTCCCTAGAGTTTCGAATAAATGAGTCGGCTGTAGATGCTTTGGAAATGTGGTGCTGGAGAAGAATGCTTGGGTACAGACGTCTCGATACTACAAGGATTCGCCATCAAGCAGCGACTATCCGCTTTAGTACAGTTCACGCATACTCGCTTTCTTTGGACACGTTTCTAAGCGAGGCGACCAGTCTGGAACGTGTTGTAGTCCATGGCAAGGTGGAAGGCACTCGACCGCCGGGAAGGACGCTCATGCTGCGATCAATTCAATCTGCCGTGTACCGTCCCGTACATAAGTCCACCAAAATAACCTCTAACAGACATATGGCGAGAGATCGTGACGCGCATTGCATCAGCTACGGAAAACACTACACAACCAGTGCGTCGGATTTGTATTTCTTATGAGTGTAGGCCACTTTATATATGTAGGTTATGTATGTAGGTTTCTAAAATACTTAATAATTTTCCATTTGTTTGTATTATGGAAGGCACTGAAGTTAAATAAACGTATAATTAATTAAATCGAGTGATTGTCCTCTGAAATCTGCCGCCCCTAAGAGGCTGCCGCACATAGGCTGCGGCCTATATGGCCTATTTACAAATGCAGGACTGATTACGACCACAACCACTCTATCAAGACTGTCACGACTAATAAAAAGACCCTTTAATGTATCCCAGACTATTTGTAATGGGTATGGTGTGACATAAGTGGGGTTTGCCGGGACTTCACACTTGCGGCATATACAGGGTCGTTTTAACATTGCGTTACTAAATGAAACCACATACTCGTCTTTACCTGTGATGACATTGTGCCAAAAATCATCCATTAATAACGAATATTTTCCCTAAAAATGCTGCTTTTAGTTTTCTGATTTCTTGATCATTTTGTAGTTTAATGCGAATTTGGTGTGTGAGTGAATGTATTTCTGACTGAAAGTGTGATGTTGCTGCTGTACCGAATTCTCTTAGAGTAATAGTAGTGGCATTAAGGTGCGTAAAATTAAAATTACTTTTTATTAATATTTATTTTGTTCGAAATTTACACTTATTCATTTTACATCTACGACTCAAGTAACTTATTAAAAGTGCTATTTGCAAGTACAATGGGTATGTGGTTTAATTTAGTAACGCAATGTCAAAATGATTCTGTATAATAAAATTACTGCGAGGTGTACATGGCCCGGGAGGGCTGCCGCATCTGAACCTATGCGTACCAGATAGATACGTATGGATGGCTCCTATAACTACTCCCGGTAGCCAGAACTAATCTACTGGAGAAAACAGCTGTGAAGGGAATAATTAAAATAAATAACGTGACTCATGACAGAGTAGACATATTCTCAGGTACTTTGAATGAAATCGATAGAGTTGTTTTTATGTCTGATTTGTTATGTGGGATAAATATATAAGACTAGATTTTGCTCGCGGCTTCGCCGGCGTGAAGGGGATTTCCGACATGTTTTTTTTCCGCCTTAATTGATATGTATAGTTATATTATGACCAAATTACAAAATATCATTATAAATTGTAGCCTATGTGTTATTCTGATGTATAACCAATATTACTGTAAAGTTTCATCCAAAACCGTTCAGTATTTTTTTCGTGTAAGAGGAACAAACATTTATAATATTAATTAATAGGATGTTACATATTTCACAGTTTAGAAATGTTAAGCGTATACAAAAATAGATATATTTGATATTATAAGTTTAGATATTGTAGTATTATGTATTATTTAATAGTTACTATAGTTAATAAGGGCAATATTGTATTAGGTTGGTTTGTAATAAATAAATAAATTTTAAAAAAATGTTCACATCAATTTGTGAAAGCGCCTGACCGCGTTATCGCAATTTTTCCTGAAAATTTACTATAAGGCTGACAACACTTAAAGCCATTTTTCACCCGCGCCCGCCGATATTCCGGGCCGCAATTCCTGTACAATGCAAATATAAATGTCAAAAAAATAATTTTAACAAAAATTATACCGCCTTCAAAAACCAAAAAATAATTTCACATAACAGGTATATATTGGATACCAATTTTGGAGTCGGTGCCTAATTAAAATTGCTAGTTAAGCTAAATAAATATATTAACGAATATACGAAAACCATGTGCTACCAGCGTACAAAGTCAGATCGTCACCGGAGATGAACCGGTGACCGGTGACGACAATCCGACACGACCGGAGAGAGATCAGGCGCACGTCCAACAGCTTAATGTGCTTTCCGAGGCACGGGGTTGTCACACTGCTAACTTCTTGACTCAGAGCTTTGACTGATAAATTATTAAGACGGAAAAACCCAGTCACAATTTAGCGCGGTAATCGAACTAGTATAATAAAAACTACACCACCCAAGCAGTCTAAAAGCATTTATATATCATATCATAAAAGTAAATTATTATTTTTCTAGGGAGAATGAACTTCTACCCCCACCATCTCTGACGATATTATTGTAAATTCGCAGTATTGTTATCTCCTCGTAAAACAAGGATCAAGTAAACATTCCTTATAACACAGATATATTTTTAGCGAGAAGTATTGCGTTCTTTCATTTAAACAAGTTTATTTATTATAATTGAATTGAAGTCTACCAACCCGCACTAGGCCAGCGTGGTGGACTAAGGCCTAATCCCTGTCAGTAGTAGAGGAGGCCCGTGCTCAGCAGTGGGCAAGTATATAATACAGGGCTGATATTATTATTATTATATTTATTAGAAGCTTAAATGTAACGTTCATCGTATACATTATTGTTTGTACTAATTGTATCATGCAGATATTCTGAGAAACCAAATGCAACTAGACAATTCTATTATTAAATTTATGTAGTACATGCCAAATACCTTCGCGACTTTGAGACTAAAATACTTAATACCGCGTACGGCGAATGTATTATTAGGTAATATATTATAATCATTCTTACTTATAAAAAAATCGCAAAGCTATGCTTAGTTAAAACACAAATTTACTCGATCAGTTGTAAGTTAAAACTGGGAGTCGCAATACCGGAAAATTTTTCAAAACCGGTATTTTCAGTACTGACCTAAAATAAATTCAATAATGTCGAAATCCGGGATCCCGGCTTGCGACCTCTAGTCAAAACCCGCCATCTTGCCTTTTTATAAGGTTTAAACTATTATAGAAAACCGGTGATGTTTTTGACAGCTATTTAAGCAATTCTTAAACACCTCTTAACGCTAAAACAAGTTAATAAGTAAGACTGAAAAAGTAATCAATTGCGTAAAGGCAAAATGTGTAAGTATTTAAACTGGGACCACGAGGTTACTGACATGTGGGATGTGGACTCTACAATTATTGTCATACTAGCTTTTGCCCGCGGCTCTGCCCGCGTGATATACTTACGTTTTATATTTTCCCGGAATATAAAGTAGCCTTTGTTCTTCCCAAGGTCTCAAACTAATCCATACCAAATTTTATCAAAATCCGTCGGGTAGATTTGAATTTACCGCGTTCAGTCAGGCAGACGTACTTGGGTCTTTGTTTTACAATATATTTTTTTTTTGAGTTTTTTTAACAGAAAAAATCCCGTCGTAAAATTTATTTTGCATAGAAGACCAGGTGACTCGAAAATATCCATTGTTATTACAGTGACAGTAACTGAAATTGTTTTGGCATAATGTCAAATAGTTATTTGAGTCGTATGGAATTTATGGGTGATAAAAGTATTAAATAAAATGTTTTTGAACGTTTTGAAAACGATCAATGTACTTGAAATAGCGGGAATTGCATAATGAAGATGCATGGGTATTCTAGATGAGTCCTTACATAGGTACAGTAAAGTAATATGTTAAGAGTTTTTGCTTCAGAAAAACATCTAAAGATCCACTTTTTAAAACCGTGAGATTAAGAAGCCTTTTTAATAATAGTATCCACATGTTTATAGAGCAATTTACTGTGCTAACACCTAGGTCCTTTATATCATTACATATTAGTGATTTTTTTTTTGGTATCGGACACCGCAGTCAACACCGGAGAGTCTCACGAATAGGACACCGGAATCCCCCGGCTTAGCAACTGCAGGGTCCTGAAGAAAAATTGGGAGGGGATAGCTGGGAAGGATGTATGGTGGGAGGAGAAAGAACCATATTAGGATGGGCGGAGAGGAGAAGGAAGGGAGATGTTCACTAGCCCTTATAGGCCTTAATATGAATTGGCAACAATGAGGTATACACACTTAACTGTGTGACTAGGGCTGCGACAAATGTCCCCTGTGCATGGGCGTGCATACGGTGTGGAGACCTACCGTATATTGGTAAGATTAGACCTTCCAACGTGTAGTTTATAGTTAAAGCCACAAGCTTCCTAGTAAACGTTATTGCCAGAGCATTTTAAAGGATTTAGGTCGAGTTTATTCTTATGACAATAATCCTCAAGGCGAATTAAGTCAGCCTGGAGTGCAGATTGTCATAAGGGGAAGATATGGTAGTAAAACATTTTCATGTCATCTGCAAAACAGCAAATTCGATGAGTCCAGACAAGAGGTGGTGGTTCAGGTGGTAGGTGGTGGTAGGTGTCTCATATGTGAGAGTCCGTCTGGAGTAGGTACCACCGCAATGTCTAATTCTGCTGCCAGGCAGCAGTGTGTGCTGTTGTGTTCCAGTTTGAAGGACATTGTGCCCAGTGTAACTATTGCACATAATAAGACTTAACATTTCGTGTTTTAGGATGGCGAGCGCAGTGGAATACCAAATAATACTTTGTAATTCAATGTGTTGGTATTTCTGCTATTTGTGGGCGGTTGTATCGCTTACCATCAGGCGAACGGCATCTTCGTCTCGTCAATAGTAAGCGCAAGAACACGGATTTGGATTTAATTAGGCATACAGATCACTAAATAGTATAAAACAAAGTCGCTTTCTCTGTCCCTATGTGTGCTTAAATCTTTAAAACTACGCAACGGATTTTGATGCGTTTTTTTTAATAGATAGAGTGATTCAAGAGGAAGGTTTATATGTATAATAATAAAATCGATTAAATAGTCAGCATTGCAACCGTGCAAAGCCGGGGCGAGTCGCTAGTAGATTATATATTGGACTTAGATAACACTTCGGTAGGTCGTGCACACTCTTGTGCCCTATAATATCATGTCCTGCGTACGCACTTACTGATATCTGTTGAGATTGGCCGCCGCGAACGAAATTCGGCTAAGTGGGCCTTATTTCCTATTTAAATAAAGTTCCAAACTGTATATTATTTTTTCTAAAAATCCATATTATACCGTATTTAAAATTAAATTTTATTAAAATATATTAAGACTACGCCTATGTTTAGCCCAAATAAACAGCGCGCCACGCAAGTTTTGAAACCGTAACTTAGGATTGGCTATTGCCATCTAGTATTGCTATTGGGCGTTATATCCTAATTGTCAATATCAATTTGATGGATGAGCGTTACGTCTTCTAATTGTTTACTTCATCATGTAGTCCCAGTCATTATCACCAGATGGCACTGTTGCTTAATTGTGTTATCACATAAGTAACAACGCGAGGAATTTGAATACTACTTATAAATTTTCTATTCTTAAATGACAGCTTAAGCTTAGTTTATTAAATAGTTCAATACATTAAATGTGTACTTGAGATCGTACCCAGAGATGGCATTGATTTATTGTCATCATCATCAGCCACATTAAGTCTACTGCTGGGCATACGCCTCCCCTAAAAATTTCCAGACAGACCTATCGAAAGTGGCCTGCATCCAACATGTTCCTGCAACCTTTATCAAGTCGTCTATCCAACTTGATTTATTATAGGCCCTATGAATCTCATAGTTGCTATAGCATTACCTAGTTACAAGGCTAGTTTCAGGTTATTCTAACAACGTCTATGTAACGTCTTATAATAATTACTTACATCATTAATTCCCTAAGTGGTCGAGGGGCTCTTGGGAGTCTACCCCAGGAGTCCACGGGAGACTTGACGGGGGTCTAAAAAAAAAAAACGATCCAACGGACCTAGCAAAATTTTGAAAGGGGTGTATGCGAAATCTCCTTTGGAGATATAGTTGGGGTATAACATAAAAATAAAAAACAAAAATTGTCATACAATCCTTTAATTACATGTTCAAATACATACTCCTACAATTTACATGAGGATAATATCGCAATATGCCGCCTTAAAACTTTCATTTTATACATTTGTGATGATATTTAGCCTACATTTGCCTTCAGTTTTTTGGATTCTTAATGGATTTTCCTTATGATTCTGAAAAGAAAATACATATTGATAAATGTTTAAGATCTAACACAAGTTATTTTACAGCCTATTTTACGATATCTTAGGAAACGGTGACGTTAAATATAAAAGTCAAACTCCCAAATAAACGATATTAAAATTATAAAAAAATAGCAAAGCTATGCTCAGTTAAAACACAAATTTACTCAATCCGCTGTAAGTCAAAACCCACCATTGCCTCTTAATAAGGTTTAAAATAGGAACCGGTGATGTTTTTGACAGCTATTTAAGCAATTCTTAACCACCTCTTAACGCCAAAACAAGTTTATAAGTAAGACTGATATTACAAGGAAGTAAGATATTAAGATGTAAATATATACTTGAATTTAGGCGAAAATCTCCTCCTTCTCAATTCGTTGCTTCTTGGCTCAATGACAAGTGCCTCCTGAAAATTTATAGTTGTACTATTAGAAAGAAATATTTAAACTGTGAGTGTCAATTAAGGGCGAAATAATTGTGACATAAGATAAACATTACTCGTCAATTGATACCTTAAGGTCTACTCCGAAAAACGAACGTCGAAACGTCGGTCCGAAACGAAGAAACGACGGACTTCGGATTTAACTTTACTACCAAATTACTTCGGATCCGTCACCGTTTTGTAGCTTACCTTAGTAGTAGGAACAATTCCCCGTATTTTTTTTTGTGGAGAAACCAGTGGTCTATCCTCGCAGATGGTTTCAATTGGATGACGAAACCCTATATAATCTTACAAATTCCACGTCTAAAATATTGCAATGAACGGATCGGATCCGTCGTTGAATCCGTCATCGGATGGAATGATCCGTAACACTTCGTAGAAACAAATTGCGCGATCCGTCATCCGAAACTATGGATTTCGTTTTTCGAAGTAGACTATCTGATCTTACGCCATTACAGCGGCGGCCTTAAAAGACGCAAAGCCCCAGCCGAAAGTAAAAGAAAATCGCCGCGACGCCCTGAGTAGACCATAAAATAGTTCTCCGATTTTTTCACTTCCGTCGGTAAGATCATAAAGAAAGTCCTCCAAAGCATCGCGCAAGTCCCCGGGTGATACTCGTGTCCCTTCCCCCAAAGGCCGCCTCTGAGCCGCTCTTAATATCAGGTGAAGTCATTCTGCTGTGGCCGTATAAGCATGATCAGTTTTGAGTGAGGTCATGTTTGTTTTCCTATTAGAAGATCTGAATGGAGTTCCTACTGTTTATGGACAATGTTGGTTGATATTGGGTGAGTTACTCATCCAGCTATTAAATCTTTTAACTTTCAGACTAACAAAACGAGATAAAATCTTTCAAAACAGTGCATAACAAAGAATATCATCAGGTATTAGAATTTCCTTCATCTCAAATTAATGAAATTATTAAAATTATTCTTTTTTATACCAAGTTCGTTTTATGTTTTATTTTAATTGGGTAATATTTACCAGCAGGTCAGTTCTTAGCAGCTCGTCGCCTTGGGGGGGTCCGTATTCCCTGAAGCCAGGTGGGCCGTACTCCAGAAAGGCTACGGGAGCCTGTTCGAGAGATCTGAAAGTAATTGAGTTTCCATTTATCTATTTCATAACTAAAAACAACAATACATTACGCCGTTATTCCCAAAGGGGTAAGCAAAGTGTAACGAGGTATAACCAGAGTACCACTTTGCCATGTGTTTATCCTCCTATGTAATAGAGGGAGAGCCTATCGCCATTTCGGGCACAAATTCTAGACTCCGGACCGATTCCAAGTAGAATAATTTAATATAACTTTGCCTAACCCATAACCTCACCTTAATTCAAGTCATTTTAAAATTAGAAATATTATTTTACGCACCGCACTACGTTTGCAGCGTGCCGCCAAAACTACACTATAAAAATTGCAGTTGCTTCAAAAACTTTAGAATTACGAAATATCTGAGCGGATTCTTAGGAAGCATAGATGTTTTTAGGGGTTGTTAATGGGAACCTTTAGATTTACGTGATGTTTGCGCGGAGACTTAGAAAGCAAAGTTACTTTTATGGATTAATAGTAATGGAGACATACCCTGAAACAGCTTCAGCGAAATTAACTTCGGACTGTTGAATCTGGAAAGAATTCATTAATACGAATAAAAACTATAATGTTCATATAAGTAATTAATTGTCCAATTAACATAAATAATATTATGCAGTGTTATCTAATTGTTAATATATTATTATTTTCTTTTTCATTTATTTCAGATTTAGAAAACCCATATTAGAATACAAACATTTTCAAAAGAATTAATTTAATTTATTTGGCAAATTTTTGTATATTACTGATGCTGAATTGAAGAAAAATAAATATTTGACAATTATAGCTTCACTCCGATTATATATAATTTTTGTGAAGACTTTAGGTTGGTTTACTAAAAATAATTTCTAATTATCGTTCAAATTTACCTGTTCAGCTTTAACTTCATTTTCCAAAATAACTAACGCTTCACCGACATTCTGCACTTGCTCCTGCACAATCTTGACTCCCTCCTCCACATTTCTGACCTCTTCCACGACGGTCTTTAACTCTTCTACTTTCTGTGCTTCAGTTTGGATCTCAACTTGCACGTTAGCCTGTTCCTCATTAACTTCCGCTTTTACCTCTGATTCATTAATTACATCTATTGCTACTGGTGCTGCTGTAGATACATCTAAGTCCTCAGCTTCTACGATTTTCTCAGCAATTTCTTCTAAATTTGCTTGAGAACTCTCTTCTGCCTCGGCCTAGAATAAGTATAAGTTTATATTGTTTAGAATCATAAAGTATGAAGGGTCAATAATACTTCTAGATCTATGATTGAGGGTAGCAAGTTTCATTTGATAAATGTTTATAGATGATTATTTGTTTATAGATGTATTTAGCGACTCATTGGCAGCTTTTCGAAGTCAGGTTTTAAAAGTTATAAATGATGATAACAATCATTGATCCCTCTCACATTTGTTATTGTTACATACTTTGATGTTTTTCTTATTTGTTAACTATATTATTATGAAATAACTAAATAAGTAGTTCCATTCGGTGCATGCTGTGACGCCTGAAGGTAATGCCTTTAACACGTGTTTTTCTTAAATGATTTACTTAGTTATAAGTTTTATTGTAATTACCACTGGATGTCCTAATAAAATAAAATAAAATAAAATTTGTCAGGATATTAATAGCAAAATTAACTAACTGAATTGATTAGACTAACTGAGCTTGTGGCTCGGTAATTTTTAGCTCTAAATCTATGAAGCACTGTGCAAATTTCAGGATAAAAGTTTTCATACAACTCTATTGTTGTGGAGTTAAACAGTTTGATAGTGTATATAGAATTGACCACCAGGAGCCTTGTTATATATGACAATATAAACTCATAGCATGGTTGTGTTACATAACCTTCGTGAAATTTGCGTGGAATAGTATTCTGTATGCCAATTTGTCATAAACGCGACGTGTAGCATAGAGGAGTAGGCCTGCATGGATTTTTTTGGAACTTATTTATATTAACTTATTAGAATCTTTAAGCACATTCATTTATTTTTAATTTTTATAATATGTGTATACTGAACTTACGGGAATCTGTGTTGTTAATTCAACTTCACTTTGCACGGCAGAGTCTAAGGATTGACTTTCGAATATTGATTTTGATTCAACTTTTTCTATTAGAACTGGTTCAGGAACAAAATCTTTCGCTTCGATTAGTGGCTCGGCAATAACTACTTCTTTCTCCTCGACAACGATTGGTTCTGCAGTAGTTATCTCTTTTTCTTCGACGACAAAAGGTTTTGAGAAAATCTCTTTCTTCTCTTCTACTACGATAGGTTCTGAGACAACTTCCTCTTTATCTAAGGCAATAGGCTCGGAGACTACTTTTTGCACTTCAACTACTTCTTCCTGCACCACTTCTACATTCTTTTCTACAATTGCTTTTTCAGTAGAGATTACTTCTTCTTCCACCACTACTGGTTCAACGGCAATTATTTTCTCTTCTAAAATTGGTTGGAGTTCAACCTGAGCCTTCTTTTCGATTGCTACTTCGGTGGCAGAGTTTAGTTCTTCGCTAGCTTCTGTGACAGCCAATGCTTCGATTTCGGAAACTATGGATTTTTCTTCAGAGACAGCTGTAATACAGATAATAAAGGTGATTATTCTCTGTTTATTTAAATATAAGGCGAGTATGTGGCTAATCCGTAAGTTAAATAAAATTAATAAATATGTAGTATGTAGCGCAGGACGGCGCTGGATGCGGGCCGCTTACAATAGGTCGATCTGGAAATCATTGGGAGAGGCCCATGTCCAGCAGCGGACGATGATGATGATGATGATGTAGTATATGCTCATGGAAACTCACCTTCAGATTCTACTTGTTGAATGCTTGAACTCTGTATGGCCTGGAATATCTGGTCATTTTCAGCATCAGGCAGACCCTGGCTGATATCATTGGAAACTTTCGGTGGTCCGTACTCTCGAAGACCCTCAGATCCAGAGGCCTCAGACTCTTGGAAAAGGATTTCTTGAGGCTTTTCGAATGGTTTACTCTGAAATATATATGATGTTCTGTAGTTTATATCTTAAACTGATTTTGAAAAGAGCAACAGTAGAGTTTTTGCCCGTTCTTCTCTAGTGAGAACTGCTTTCCCAACAATTGTAGAGTTAATATTGACGGAATTTAAGTAATGTCATTTTAAGGGTTCAGATAACAATTCTAGCATCTTTGAATTGACAATACCGTATTTTCGCAAAATTCCATCGTAATTTTATGTGATAAGATTCGAATTTAGGATTAATTGTGGGTCCGATTATAAATTAAAATTGGATGAATTATAATATTGAAATTAGCTTAATTAATTATTAAGATATTGGTATTATACGTAAATTTTATTTTACTGCACTCCTTTATATGAACTTTAATTATATCGAATCTCACACTCCTCTGTGCGCGCAATGTGGTTAAAAAGGCATACAAAACTTTACTCTTCACGTATTAGTGCAAAGCTAAAACAATAATAGAATAATATCAAACGGCGAATAATTTATTAAGTAAGAAATATAAGGTACCTCAACTTCAGACGGTAGGTAGAAAGCGGGACCCTTGGGCCTCCATCCACTGGGCAAGTACGGCCCTGAGCCTAAAGCCGACACCGACGCCACACTCAGAACAACTGCTAAAAATACCTGCAACAAAATACATTTCTTAGTGCTCGCTTCACAACTTAATAAATGCTGCTTATCACATAAATATAAGTCGATTAAATCTAAGTCACACTCAAATCTACGCTCCCAAATAAATGGTAATAAAATACTGTCTACACCTGTTTAATACGATAAATGTTACGTATGGAAAAAATCAGTTGTCTGAAGACTTTAGAATGGCCGGAGAAATATTGAAATAAGAAGGTTTTGACCCAGCGACCTTTAGTGTCAGTTTATTTCATTCAACAAGCTATCGGCGCTTTGGAATAGACAAATACGACTACAGATTTCTGTGTTATTGTAATCAAGATCAAGAGCTTGAAACATTTAAAATAATACTTAACCTTTTTTTTATTGATATAGATATATATCCCTAATTATGTCACTAATATATTCATGAGAATGTTATACTTCTGGAGGAATACTGTTGCCGGAAAGGCATGTTAAACCTAGTTTGGGTGCCAGGGGACCCTTGTTATGTATAAATACTATTTAGAAATAAATTAATTATAAAATTAAACATCACAGAATCCTAAAACTAATTTGAAGGTTATCATTAAAAATCAATTAGTAATGCAAACTATAAAACACAATTTGTTCTATACAAATATTAGGTCAAATATTATACAAGAGTAAACATTTTTCGTATTATTTATAATAATTTCTCGTTTATATAATTAATATATTTTTTTCAACGTATTGAAGTTGACCTTGGAGAAGAATGGCTGTTATCTCCAGATAATATTACTTATTAAGGTTTTCCTAGCATAATAGCGCTATCCATACCAAATTTACAAAACATATAGGAAAAATTAAACATCTTCAGTCTTACTTATAGAAATTTTGCAAAGCTATACTTAGTTAAACACAAATTTACTCGATCAGCTGTAAGTGAAAACCCGCCTTTTTACCTCTTAATAAGGTTTAAAATAGGAATCGGTGATAATTTTGACAGCTATTTAAGCAATTCTTAACCACCTCTTAACACTAAAACAAGTTTATAAGTAAAACTGTTGATTATTAGCAAATCTGACAGTAGTTCAATATTTTTTTAATTAAATACTTTTTCTATGAAAGTTTGATATTAAAATGAAATATTACCTTCATGATGAGATGTTTTTGAGATCCACCGCTGAATGATGTCAGATCAATTGTCCAAGCCGTTTTATACTTGCCAATAAATGAGTTCAAACAATCAGTAGGCCTTGATCGGGCGGACAAATATTTGTGTGTGGTTGTGCAATTTGTATGAGATTTGTAGGGTTTTTGAAGGTCGAAGGATGGTTCAATTGGTTGTAGGGTAATGCATCCCAAAATATCGGTAAAACAGTATCAGCCCGGAGTCTGAATTTGTGTCCAATATGGCGCTAGGCTCGCCTCTATCACATCATGGGACGGAACACACTTGCCGAAAATTGGGTGCCGTGGTTGCGCCTCTGCATACCGCTTCAGGGATAAATGTATGTGTGTAATATTTATTTTATACGAAAACTACACCTTTTTATTTTACATCGATGGTTAAATTAACTTATAATACAATAATTTCTAGAAGACAATATACTATGGTGTCATTTATTAACACAATGTCAAAATAATCCTTTATATTATTAACTTATAGACAAATGACTGACAAGATAAAACTGCATCAGTAGCATCGATATAATATATGTACTGCGTACTAGATCTGGCGTTCCGTACTCTGATTGTGTTCGAATCAACTGTACTACAATCCCTACACCTGAGTTTAGTATGATTTCAATATTGACACCTTGGGGTTATGTATGGAGTGGCGCTCATAATATAAGAACTCGAGTCTAAGTGTAAACCTGGATGTCCGCCCTGTGGAATGGGGGCGCTTGGAGAATACCACCACGGTAAACCCCTGCCTGTCGTAAGAGGCGACTTATAGGGGCCACGAAGGGGGTCGTCGGCGGGCAGCAGGGGGCTGTCCGCCCTAGTGCATTTTTTGTGCATTTCTTGCACATTTTTCGGTTGACCCCGGGATGGACGGCAGTGTGGCGTTGACCTCATGCTGCCGTTGACGCTGAGAGCGTCCTTCGGTGCGAGGGGCTTAGGAGCCCCCCACATTTAGGGAGACGGGCCGCAAGGCGGCACTGCGCAGGGGCGGCCGCGGACGAAGACTCGGACCTGCTGTCTCGGGGAAGCCCGCAGTCGTCCCTTATGCGCCGAAGAGGGTCAACGCGGAGTTTTAGTTGGTAGGCCGTTGCGTAGGGACTTAGGTTAGGGTCATTGGTTAGGGGACTCGGCCCGACCGCCGCCCGAGGGTCCCGGGCTGCTTCAATTGTCGGGTCGTAAGGCAACGGTTACCCCAACATAACCGCTCAGTCGCCCCCCGCGAAGACTGGACGGTAGTAATAAGGGACTTTCTCCGCGAAAACAAAAAAAAAAAAAAAAAAAAAAAACCTGGATGTGAATAATATTTTTTGTCAAATAAGTAAAACTATTTCAAGTGAATAAAAAGGTTATAGTTCAGATTTAGAATAAATAGTTTATATATACGTTCATGTCTATAGAATATACATACGTCAATAATCAGAAGCATATATGTATTGTGTTGCGACTTGTAAACGATCGATACGAACATGCTAGATGCAAGTCACTTTCGACAGGTCCGTTAGGAAATGTTTAGGAGAGACCTATGTTTAGCTGTGGACTTTTAGGCTGTTGATGATGATGACTGACTGGGGTCTCGGCTTCGATACCCAGGTCGGGTATATTGATAAGGATGTTCAGTATTACCTCGGAGTGTGGCATTGAGCCCAATAAATGACATTACTGTTAAACTTGGCATCATTTTCTAATACGGAAAACATTATAACATATTTTATTTAAACATTATAACATATTTTACACACAGTTAACCTGATAAGAAGCTTCTCAAAATAAATAAAAACGCCTATATTAAACAACATTTTAAAACCTTCCTAAATTAAATTCCCTGTTTTCTGGAAAAAGCTACGTTCATGTTAATAAGGTGGGATAATAAAGGAATACAGGTGTGGTATACATACATATGTGGTATATGTATACCTTTAACCCCGAAAGGGTAAGCAGACGCGCAACTAGAGCACACACTGCCATGCCAGAGCACACACTTTTGTCCACGTGTGTTCCCATAATGTGATAGGGGGGGTGGGGTTGTGCAGTTTTATTTTGTCAGCCATTTGTCTATAAGTTAATAATATAAAAGATTATTTTGACACTGTTTTAATAAATGAAACCATAGTATATTGTCTTCTAGACATTATTGTATTATAAGTTAATTTAACCATCGATGTAAAATAAAAAGGTGTAGTTTTCGTACAAAATAAATATTACACATATACATTTATCCCTGAAGGGGTATGCAGAGGCGCAACCAGGGCACCCAATTTTCGGCAAGTGTTTTCCGTCCCATGATGTGATAGGGGGCGAGCCTATCGCCATATCGGGCACAAAATCCAGACTTAAGACTATTTATTTATTTATTTGAACAGCCAACAAAGCATACACCTTACATATTTATTTTTTACAATTCAGTAAGTAATTGCTGCAGTGCTGTTTTAATTACAGGCTGTCACAGCATGATTATTACTGTTTCAACTATACGACGCTATCTAAATTAAAATTTCCCGATAAACAACAAGGAAGGCAATTCAAAATGCACGTAAAATGCAAACACAACATCTTGTAAGCAATTAGCAAAGCCAAGGTCTTCCAAGTGGATTAACTAATCGTCAGATCAAATATTTAATAATTTTACGGTTCAAACAAGTTTAATTATTCTAATCACATCTAATATAATTAAAACTAGCTTTTGCTCGTGTCTTTGCCCGCAATGATAAAAATAGTTTTTGACTAGTTTCTAAAATTTTGTCTATGTATGTGTACTAAGTAAAAGCGGCAATAGCCTAGTTGGGTGTGGAACGGACAGCTGAAACGAGTGTCCGCAGGTTCAAAACTCAAGGGCACGCGCCTCTGACTTTTCTGAAATTATGTGTATTCTTTGTGACTTATTGCTTGTTTTAACGGTGAAGGAAAACATCTTGAGGAAACCTGCACATCTGAGAAGTTCTCTACAGGGAATTCGCAGGTGTTTGAAGTCTACCAACCCGCACTAGGCCAGCGTGGTGGACTAAGGCCTAATCCCTCTCTGTAGTAGAGGAGGCCCGTGCTCAGCAGTGGGCAAGTATATAATACAGGGCTGATATTATAATTATTATATATGTGTAATTATTATAAATGCGAAAGTTTGTGAGGATGGATGTATGTATGTATGTTTCTTCCCCTTTCACGAAAAAACTACTGAATGAATTTGGATGAAACTTTGCAGTAATATTGGTTATACATCAAAATAACACGTAGGCTACAATTTATAATGATTTTGTGTAATTTGATCATAATATAACGATACCTATCAAATGAGTCGGAAAAAAGTTGCTATCTTGGCGTACGCTGCCTAAACCGTTAGAGTTAGATAAAGATGATGTATGCTAGAATTGTTTGTCTTAAATACTTCTAAATAAAAGTCCGGGATAGCAAATGTCTATATACCTTTTATGTGGAAACCACAAAGGCCAAAATAGTGAGCCATTTCTGTCTGTCGGTATGTTATCAATTTTTTCAAAATCTACTGAACAAATTTTTGTGAAATTTGGTATGGAGATAGTTTGAGACCCTGGGAAGGATATAGGCTATTCAATTCCGAAAAAATATGTAGCAGATCTTTTATGCCGGAAAATTCATTCATTCGATGCAAAAAAAAAATGTAAATGTTTGGATGTTTGTTAGAAGTGAACTCAGATAGAGCTGAACGGATTTAGATGTTATTTGGCATATAGACAGACCATGTGCCGGATTTACATTAGCAATATTTTATCCAGATATTTCGCTCGCGTGGGAAATATTTGCTTTGTTTTTGAAGTAGATGGCGTTGTCGTCGTACAAATAGCGTTATGGATAACTAGAGTGATTTAGGAATTATATGCAATATATTGCAAAACCTTGTGTATTTATTTATTTATATAATATTAACGGGCTGCTAGCGGAGTTTACAATTCTATATAAATCCACAAATGTATTCATAGTAACGGTCTCTTAACTTAACTTGTCTCTACTCTTAAATTAGCGTAAAAGAAACTCCTTTATGGATTTGAATTACATTTAATAAATATGTGATTAAGTACCCGTTTTTATAATAACTCAGTGTATAATTTACAATGTCCGTGTTGCCATCCGTAATGATGAAGCGTAAAATAATTACATATTGAATAGTTCTTAAAAATCCCGTGTTATACAAAAGATTATGAAAAAAATTCTAAACAAATATATTCAAACCTTTAAGCCCTCTATCGAGCTTCAAGACTATTTGACTATTTTAAACATTAAAAATGATTAAAAATCATCGCAATAGATTAAAGTCAGATAAAGTAAGTATTTTCCCCTACATTGCCGCTGCACTCTACTGTCCGTGGGTTGTGGTTAGACATAAACTTTGAAGAACAACTCCGGCTCCGTGACTTCGGGCACGTACAACTCTCGCTGAAAACAAAATAAATCAAAAATTATAAAATAACTCTATCGGCCCAAAAAGGTAGAGGTTAGAGTTGCCGGTCATATGCTCACGCGGGAAAAATAGGTGCATAGGTGGCGTTATAAATCGCTAGTTTTAGAAACATTTGTGACTGGAAAGGCTTTTCACGTGTCCGAAATCGAAAGCATAAGATATAAGAGCATCTAGATAGACCAAAACTTGACGCAGTCATCCCTCGTCAGTCAATAGAATTATGCTGTTCGAAACCGGAGTACACAGGCTGATCCCAGAGCGTGAGACGTGGCGCTACAGGCTGTGATTCTAGTGTAATTACCCGTTGCATCCTGGGGGGGCCCTGGTTATTCTTGTTTACATTCTTTTTATCTGCAGGGGGAGGTGTGCCCACCAGTTCAAAATATGTAGTCGGTTTGAGCATGTTTTCGCGGAAGTCGTTACTTGACTCGCTACCATCGGTGCGCCTCCTGGAATTTTATCAATTTATTATGTATACACACATATACAGTTTATCCCCAAAGGGGGATGGTGGTGCAACAAGTCACCCACTTCCCGCCACGTGATATCCCACGATGTGATAGGTAAGTTGGCATCGGGCACAAATTCTAAACATAGGGCTAATAATGATCTCACTTTACCCGACTCGGGATTTGAACCAGAGAGCTCAGTCAGTCGTGATATGAAGAACTTATATATTATTCGTTCTTTTTGTCTGATCGGAAATACTCAATGGTTTTTGAAAACGTCTGAGAATGGTATAACCACAGATATATCAAGGGAGCTTCCTTTTTTAAATAAAAGTTATCTATCACGTAAATTATAACCCGGCTAAATAGATAAGTCAAACGATTGACCTATTATCCATAGAACTGCCATTTTTAATTTGTTCATGTTTTACTACATAAATAATTTTTAACTAATGTATAAAAATATACCTCAGAATTTCATTAGTTAACAGGTTTTAACTGGAAACATCTGGATTTTATCGCTCGGTATCGTATGCGAGAGCCCGACTGGGTAGATACCACCGCATGTCTATTTCCGCCGCACAGCAACATTCTGCAAGCAGTGTTCGGTTCCGGTTTGAAGGACATTCCGGTGTAACTACCCCACATTATGAGACGTAACATCTAATGTTTAAGGTTGACGTGGAAGTCCACACAGCGCTTTGTAATTCAAAGTCCGCGTTGTGTTACTGCTGTTAATAGACAATCGTGTTGCCAACAATCCAAGCGCTCTGCTAAAAAGTTGTAAATAATTTAGGGAGGTACTCACAGCCTATCAAACATGGGGTGCATTAAATGTTTCCAGAACTGTGTCCCGTCCCTTGCGGCGATCGGGCTCGAAGGACCAAACTCCATGTCATTGGCGACCGTTTCATACACGGGGAAGGCTTGGGCTGCAGTGTGTCCCACGACGCTGAAACACAGTACATATATTTCGCTATGGTATGAATGTCATTAGAATTCTACGAGGAATGCTTGGATATCTTGATAAATATGCAAGCCAACGGTTCGCTAGTCATCAGCAGCAATATACACTATGATAGTTTCCTATGTTTGATTTTACTTTATACATTATAAAAATAAATTATTCTGTGAATTAGCATCAAACTTTGTTGAAAAATAAAGCAGTTTTTTATATTTGAAATATTGTGAGCAAAAGTAGGGGGCGTGGTGGGGTTATCGCGCTGTCTTTTCTCACTCACGCAACGTTATAGCCGACGGGACTGGGTGACGTCACATTTCAATATTACTGTAATTTGACAGCTTCCCTTTCCAACAAATTTGAAAGCTTTCTAACTTATTTATTATTGCGTGGATTTTGAAAATTCTTTTCCGATAGAATTTGGATGAAATACTTCTTTGATAATTTATTTTAAAAAGTCAACTTTCTTATTGCATACACGCGTTTGCTACAATCTTTCCTTTCTTTAGACTTTTATCTTCATCACATACATATAATAGAATAACCGAACCCAGTGTGTCTGTATTGAAAGTATACTAATAATGAAATGGGGCGACTAAAGAATGAGTAATATAATAATTTAGTAATATTTTAATTATTTTGCCTGTCTGTTCTCTGTTAGTTTGCACGCCATTCCAAAACTCCTAAACGGAATTTTATTTATTTATTTGGTAGGGACGTCAAGGCAAACGTAGCGTGGAAAGCCATCTGGCTAGATGGTGGGACGACTTGCACAAGAGGGCCGGCATACACACTTAACTGTGTGAATAGGGCCGCAACAAATGTCCCTCGTGTATGGGTGTGTATTCCGTTTGGAGAGCGAGCGCACAATAATTGACTCGTGGAAAGCGGAATGCAGGGGGGTCAGGCCAGGGCCTGGACCCAGCATTGAGACGGTATATAATACGTGGAGGAGAAAGGTAACCAATTTCTTTCTGATTCGATTATCCCTAATCGATACTCACATTACAACTAGAGCTGCGACACCGAGATCCCTCACAGACCACATTCTGATACTTCAGTTAACCTGCGGTGAATGATGCTGTTCCTGTCCACTCTCCCTTTTATACAATACGAACCTTATAAGTATGCAAATTGGATTCAAATTATCAAATTATTATTTATTACATGTCATCCAAATGAAAAGATGTAGATTATTAACAGTTAATGTTATCGGAAAAAGTCGAAAGCTATCGGCATTTCTTTCTGAATTTACTATGATACTCCTGCATTGAGGCTGGTGGTAGGATATATTTTAAACCCGCCCGGATAGCGACCACAACATAAAGTGTTATAACCCGCCATAGAGGGCCACGTAAGTGTCGCGTTCCAGGATCAGACTGTGTATATCCAGTTCCAACAGGCCGGTATAATTGTGTCGACGGTCGAGGTGTAATATCTCTCGTCAGTTGACGTTCTATTGGACCCACTCCACTTACCATCAGGTACAGTGGCGTCACTTTGCGATGCCCGTGAAAAAGAAGACTCGGCAGTTCGTTTTTCTGGTCGAATTTCGGCCACGGCAGCCAATTTTAACGGGATCAGCCACGCAGGAGATATTATAGTGCCAAGTCTGTGCCCAATACAGGTGCTATCTCTTTTCCTTAACTCTCATCGTCCTATGAGACGGCAATCTTATGACCGGAGACAGATTAGGTGGGGACTTCAGTGCTGTATGAATGATTCCCTTCTAGCCGAATTTCTGCCACGGCGGCCAATGTCAACGGAGATCACTCGATTTAATTAATGATTCGTTTATTTAACTTTAGTGCCTTCCATAATACAAACAAATGAAAAATTATTAAGTATTTTAGAAACCCACATACATACATAAACCAACCTCCATGGGGCGGTGGAAATAAAGTGGCTTACACTGATAAAAAATATAAATCCGGCACTGCGATGCTGATCCTGGCTTACAGGAGTTGTACCACTACAACACCGGTATGAGGACGGGAAGGTCTGCCTCCGTGTACAACCATCGCCCATAAACACGAATCATTTCCCCCAAGGCAGTTCTTGTGCGCTAGGTCTCCACACCGAATGCACGCCCATGCACGGAGGGACGTTTATCGTGACCCTAGGCACACAGTCAAATGTGTATACCTCATGGATGTAAGTACACATTGAGGCCTATGATGGATTATGAAAGAAATAACTTAGGATTGTAAAACGATTAGTGGATTTATTGAGAACAGTAGAGACTAGACAACGACAAAAGAGAAGTATACAATTTCTAAATTTAAAGCGGCATACTGCCAGTACTTGCTCACATTGGTTGTTATTGTTTGGTTTATACTCTTTGCTACTATACAGTTTCAACTGCCTATGAGGGAATCGCGAACATTTCCCTTCCTTTTTCGCTCCGCCTAGGGATTGCAATCCGGCCACCTCACACACGACAATCATACACACCAGCGCGGTTATTTTGACAAAAAATGCAAACACCGGACCCGGTCACCGGACCCGGTATATTGGTGTCGGATCCGGTATTTGTATATTGATACCGGATCCGCCGGATTACCGCATCCGACTTTCCGGATTGCAATCCCTAGCTCCGCCCATCCTAAGATGGTCCCTTCTCCTTCCTCAACTTTTCTTTCCAATTTTCCTCCAAGACCCTGCAGTCGCTAAGGCGAGAGATTCTAGTATCCCATTCGATGGGATTTGAGCGGCTCATTTTGACATTGCGTTACTAAATGAAACTACATACTCGTCTTCACCTTTGCTGACATTGTGCCAAAAATCATCCTTTAATAACTAATATTTCCACCAAAACTCCTGGTTTTATTTTTGGTCAGTTTGTAGTTTAATGCGAATATGGTGTGTGTGAGTGTATTTCTGACTATAAGTGTAATGTTATTGCTGCGAATAATTCTCTAAGAGTAATAGCAGTGGCATTAGGGCGCGTATAATTAAAAATAGTTTTTATTGATATTTACGTTCGAGAGTTACATGTTAGCAGAAATAAAGACGAGTATGTGGTTACATTTATTAACGCACTTGTTGACCCGACAGACGTTGTCCCGGCTTAACTGTGAATTTGCAACGCGCATTCTGTCAATCGCTGACAGTTATTTCAGACAATTGACTGTTATATTAAATTAATATTTTCGTTAAGTTTTCTTAAATTTTCTAATATTCCGCGCAATAATTTGATTTTTTTCTTTCATAAGAACCTTCTCCTGAGAATAACAAACACAAAAAAAAATTAGTGAAATTGGTCCAGCCGTTCACGCGTGATGGCGTGACCAAGGGAAATAGGGATTCATTTTTATATACATAGATAAAGAAAAAAACAAGTATTTCGAAGCGTTTATTTATTATACACAGGAACATCAACAGTTTACACATACAATTAATATTAGTTCAGTTTTCTTAGTATTGTATTGTTCTTATGTGCTTACCAAATAAAGATGTACCAACATTCATAAAATATACACTTATTACAAACAGACTGTCATAATAGTATGACACTAGAAATTAGCGCTTATTTAATCAAGGTAATATGGTTAACAAATTTAAACATTAATATAAAATATTAAAAAAAAAACAACATATAACCAATTCCAAGAACCTGGATATCATATCTTAAACCCACCAAATACCATTTTAATAACATCAATTCCAACATACCATAAATATTATTAATAACAAAATCTATACTTGGTCCACATCGGCTATGGTTTGAGAGAAAAACAATGTCAGCATTTTATTTTTGCATATTTTTAAGGAATCGGAGAATATGTCAAGATCAGATAATTTAGTGCACATCATACTATAACTATCGCATGTCCGGTTAAACGGTGAATGGAGCCCTTGATTCGATCTATATGGAGGGCCCTGATGAATTTTGTTTAGTGGGCGTCTGGGAAAATTGTAAGGAACAATTATTTTGATTTGTTCCAGTAAACTGCATTCATAAGCTCCACTAAACAGTTTGTGCGTTTTGGAATTTTTAATTTGTTCAGCTACATTCGTGGGCTGACTGTACCAATAAAACACACAAAGACTAGACACACACATATATTACAATAATTGTACTTGATATCAATACGTTATATAATACTGTTAAACGCCGCGCCGAGCCGCGCCGCAGAAGGGTAGATAAGAGGATGATCTCGGCCTATCACGCTCTGGACTGCTTCTGAAATATAACACATAGTAACGTATTGTACAATTCTGTGGTCGATCTAAAGCTGGAGCGTACGGTCAGCCACAAACCTATCTGAATGAATTTGAAAATTCGAACAAAAATCAATATAATTTTCACAAATTTTACTAAAACAAACTTTGAAGGGTTTATTTGAGATAAAGAAAGAAGAATGTTTCTATTGAATTAATGCGTATAAGTGTTTTGAATTAATGGATTTGTTGAGCTACTTTTGTGGCTGACTGTACAACAAATTGTCATGCGCGTGTAGGCTGGAATTCCCTAAACGCCCTCATAACCTCTCACTACCCATGCAGTAAGATACAAACACATCACACATATGCAACCAGAGCACCCACTTTCCCCCTAATGTATTCCATGATGTGCTAGGGGCGAGCCTATCGCCATATCGGGCACAAATTCCAGACTCCGGACTGATACTGAGCAGAAAAACAAAACATATCACTTTGCCTGAATCGGGTTTCGAACCCAGAACCTCAGAGCGCTGCCGTGCATTCAGTAAACAGTAGGTACGACTACACTATAGGCATAATAATCAGGAAAATGTAATACTAGGTTGATGGTTTGGGCATTTGTAGGGGATGGATGATAGGAGAGTGACAAAGAGGACATATAAGGCGAATGTGGATGGAAGAGCCGGTAGGGGTCAACAGCACCGAACCCTCGAATGTCAGATGTCATTGTTCGTGAAGTCCAGGTCAAGTACCCTGAACGGGCGGGAATGCATGAAAAGATTGATAGAGTGGAGGAAGAGAGAGAAGTATGCCAAAATCGCACGAGGTAGCAATCTATAGTCTCTGCCTACCCCTATTTAGAGGCGAGATATCATGTATGTATATACGTAATAGTTACCTGTTTATATTGGCTGAATTAATCAACTTCCTCATCCTCCGCTGGAGGTGAGACTAATAAACTCCCGTCAAATGTCGGCCGTAGTATTTCGTTATTTGGGATTTGCGATAATTGTCCAATCCACCTACAATTAATTAAATATATTGGTAAAAAATGTGGTTACCTTATATATCTCCCCCTTCTTCCTCTCACCAGAGGGAATTCTGGTGCCCTTGGCCTCCACAGCGAATGCACGCCTATACCCCAGGGGACATCCGTCGCGGCCTTAGGCACCCAGTTAAGTGTGTATGCCTCATGGTTGCCAATTGGAGCCTATGAGGGCTCACGAACAATTCCTGGCCTTCCCCTCTCCTTAAATCCAAAAAGGGTTCCTTTCTTTTCCCCCACAATTCCTATCCCCAGATATCGCCTCCCAACTTTCCTTCAGGGCCCTTCAGCCGCTAAGCCTGGGGATTCCAGTATTCTATACGCAGGTTTCCTCCTGTGTTGACTGCGGGGTTGATACTCAAAAAAAATAGTGTGTCATCAATCCACACTATTTAGACCCCATTCGCTCACCATCAGGTTCAATGGGGACTTAAATTAAATAAAGCGAGTGAAGTGTTTCATATAACTAGACGAGCATGCCGTTCGCCTGATGGTAAGCGATACGACCGCTCATAAACAGTAAAAACACCACCACCAACCACCTTGAATTACAGTATTGTTTGGTATTCCACTGCTCTCGCCATTCTGAGACATGAGATGTCTTATAATGTCCATTTATCTTTCGTCATTAATTAAATATAATAAATATACTTACTGACTATTACGTATATCGGAATTTCTTCCCAAATAATTGTTCCGCACATCATGAACATGATATTGATGTCTTTTGAAGCGGCTTCCACTAGCTAGATCCGTAGTTTTTTTTTCGGTTACCGGGTTCCATTTCTTTGTGTTTAGTGGAAAACAGTCTGCATCGTTCAGGATTCTGGAATTAAAATAGAATATAAGTACACATGCTTACACTAAAGACTTGTGTGTCAGGCTGACAAATTGTAAAAAGAACATTATCACCCTAAAACCTCATTTAGACCTTAACCGTGTAGAGTAGAGAGAAGTTTATTAACTAAACATGAAAAAGTTGTCTATCAAGTATAAATTATAACCCGGCTAAATAGATAAGTCAAACGATTGACCTATTATCCATAGAACTGCCATTTTTAATTTGTTCATGTTTTACTACATAAATAATTTTAACTAATGTATAAAAATATACCTCAGAATTTCATTAGTTAACAGGTTTTAACTGGAAACATCTGGATTTTATCGCTCGGTATCGTATGCGAGAGCCCGACTGGGTAGATACCACCGCATGTCTATTTCCGCCGCACAGCAACATTGTGCAAGCAGTGTTCGGTTCCGGTTTGAAGGACATTCCGGTGTAACTACCCGACATTATGAGACCTAACATCTAATGTTTAAGGCTGACGTGGAAGTCCACACAGCGCTTTGTAATTCAAAGTCCGCGTTGTGTTACTACTGTTAATAGACAATCGTGTTGCCAACAATCCAAGCGCTCTGCTAAAAAGTTGTAAATAATTTAGGAAGGTACTCACAGCCTATCAAACATGGGGTGCATTAAATGTTTCCAGAACTGTGTCCCGTCCCTTGCAGCGATCGGGCTCGAAGGACCAAACTCGATGTCATTGGCGACCGTTTCATACGGGGAAGGCTTGGGCTGCAGTGTGTCCCACGACGCTGAAACACAGTACATATATTTCGCTATGGTATGAATGTCATTAGAATTCTACGAGGAATGCTTGGATATCTTGATAAATATGCAAGCCAACGGTTCGCTAGTCATCAGCAGCAATATACACTATGATAGTTTCCTATGTTTGATTTACTTTATACATTATAAAAATAATTTATTCTGTGAATTAGCATCAAACTTTGTTGAAAAATAAAGCAGTTTTTTATATTTGAAATATTGTGAGCAAAAGTAGGGGGCGTGGTGGGGTTATCGCGCTGTCTTTTCTCACTCACGCAACGTTATAGCCGATGGCACTGAGTGACGTCACATTTCAATATTGCTGTAATTTGACAGCTTCCCTTTCCAACAAATTTGAAAGCTTTCTAACTTATTTATTATTGCGTGGATTTTGAAAATTCTTTTCCGATAGAATTTGGATGAAATACTTCTTTGATAATTTATTTTAAAAAAAGTCAACTTTCTTATTGCATACACGCGTTTGCTACAATCTTTCCTTTCTTTAGACTTTTATATTCATCACATACATATAATAGAATAACCGAACCCAGTGTGTCTGTATTGAAAGTATACTAATAATGAAATGGGGCGACTAAAGAATGAGTAATATAATAATTTAGTAATATTTTAATTATTTTGCCTGTCTGTTCTCTGTTAGTTTGCACGCCATTCCAAAACTCCTAAACGGAATTTTATTTATTCATTTGGTAGGGACGTCAAGGCAAACGTAGCGTGGAAAGCCATCTGGCTAGATGGTGGGACGACTTGCACAAGAGGGCCGGCATACACACTTAACTGTGTGAATAGGGCCGCAACAAATGTCCCTCGTGTATGGGTGTGTATTCCGTTTGGAGAGCGAGCGCACAATAATTGACTCGTGGAAAGCGGAATGCAGGGGGGTCAGGCCTCCAGGTCAGGTAATACGTGGAGGAGAAAGGTAACCAATTTCTTTCTGATTCGATTATCCCTAATCGATACTCACATTACAACTAGAGCTGCGACACCGAGATCCCTCACAGACCACATTCTGATACTTCAGTTAACCTGCGGTGAATGATGCTGTTCCTGTCCACTCTCCTTTTTATACAATACGAACCTTATAAGTATGCAAATTGGATTCAAATTATCTAATTATTATTTATTACATGTCATCCAAATGAAAAGATGTAGATTATTAACAGTTAATGTTATCGGAAAAGTCGAAGTCTATCGGCATTTCTTTCTGAATTTACTATGGTACTCCTGCATTGAGGCTGGTGGTAGGATATATTTTAAACCCGCCCGGATAGCGACCACAACATAAAGTGTTATAACCCGCCATAGAGGGCCACGTAAGTGTCGCGTTCCAGGATCAGACTGTGTATATCCGGTTCCAACAGGCCGGTATAATTGTGTCGACGGTCGAGGTGTAATATCTCTCGTCAGTTGACGTTCTATTGGACCCACTCCACTTACCATCAGGTACAGTGGCGTCACTTTGCGATGCCCGTGAAAAAGAAGACTCGGCAGTTCGTTTTTCTGGTCGAATTTCGGCCACGGCAGCCAATTTTAACAGGATCAGCCACGCAGAAGATATTATAGTGCCAAGTCTGTGCCCAATACAGATGCTATCTCTTTTCCTTAACTCTCATCGTCCTATGAGACGGCAATCTTATGACCCGAGACAGATTAGGTGGGGAATTCAGTGATGTATCAATTATTCTCTTCTAGCCGAATTTCTGCCACGGTGCCAGTCTCAACATCAATCATTAATTTAATAACTTTAGTGCCTTCCATAATACAAACAAATGGAAAATTATTAAGTATTTTAGGAACCTACATACATACATAAACCAACCTACATGGAGCGGCGGAAATAAAGTGGCTTACACTCACAAAAAATATAAATCCGGCACTGCGATGCTGATCCTGGCTTACAGGAGTTGTACCACTACAACACCGGTATGAGGACGGGAAGGTCTGCCTCCGTCGACCATCGCCCATAAACACGAATCATTTCCCCCGAGGCAGTTCTTGTGCGCTAGGTCTCCACACCGAATGCACGCCCATGCACGGAGGGACGTTTATCGTGACCCTAGGCACACAGTCAAATGTGTATACCTCATGGATGTAAGTACACATTGAGGCCTATGATGGATTATGAAAGAAATAACTTAGGATTGTAAAACGATTAGTGGATTTATGAACAGTAAAGACTAGACAACGACAAAAGAGAAGTATACAATTTCTAAATTTAAAGCGGCATACTGCCAGTACTAGCTCACATTGGTTATTATTGTTTGGTTTATACTCTTTGCTACTATACAGTTTCAACTGCCTATGAGGGAATCGCGAACATTTCCCTTCCTTTTTCGCTCCGCCTAGGGATTGCAATCCGGCCTCATTTTCAATCCGGCCACCTCACACACGACAATCATACACACCAGCGCGGTTATTTTGACAAAAAATGCAAACACCGGACCCGGTCACCGGACCCGGTATATTGGTGTCGGATCCGGTATTTGTATATTGATGCCGGATCCGCCGGATTACCGGATCCGACTTTCCGGATTGCAATCCCTAGCTCCGCCCATCCTAAGATGGTCCCTTCTCCTTCCTCAACTTTTCTTTCCAATTTTCCTCCAAGACCCTGCAGTCGCTAAGGCGAGAGATTCTAGTATCCCATTCGATGGGATTTGAGCGGCTCATTTTGACATTGCGTTACTAAATGAAACTACATACTCGTCTTCACCTTTGCTGACATTGTGCCAAAAATCATCCATTAATAACTAATATTTCCACCAAAACTCCTGGTTTTATTTTTTTATTTTTTGGTCAGTTTGTAGTTTAATGCGAATATGGTGTGTGTGAGTGTATTTCTGACTATAAGTGTAATGTTATTGCTGCGAATAATTCTCTAAGAGTAATAGCAGTGGCATTAGGGCGCGTAAAATTAAAAATAGTTTTTATTGATATTTACGTTCGAGAGTTACATGTTAGCAGAAATAAAGACGAGTATGTGGTTACATTTATTAACGCACTTGTTGACCCGACAGACGTTATCCCGGCTTAACTGTGAATTTGCAACGCGCATTCTGTCAATCGCTGACAGTTATTTCAGACAATTGACTGTTATGTTAAATTAATATTTTCGTTAAGTTTTCTTAAATTTTCTAATATTCCGCGCAATAATTTTTGATTTTTTTCTTTCATAAGAACCTTCTCCCTGACAATAACAAACACAAAAAATTTAGTGAAATTGGTCCAGCCGTTCACGCGTGATGGCGTGACCAAGGGAAATAGGGATTCATTTTTATATACATAGATAAAGAAAACAAGTATTTCGAAGCGTTTATTTATTATACACAGGAACATCAACAGTTTACACATACAATTAATATTAGTTCAGTTTTCTTAGTATTGTATTGTTCTTATGTGCTTACCAAATAAAGATGTACCAACATTCAAAATATACACTTATTACAAACAGACTGTCATAATAGTATGACACTAGAAATTAGCTTATTTAATCAAGGTAATATGGTTAACAAATTTAAACATTAATATAAAATATTAAAAACAACATATAACCAATTCCAAGAACCTGGATATCATATCTTAAACCCACCAAATACCATTTTAATAACATCAATTCCAACATACCATAAATATTATTAATAACAAAAATACTTGGTCCACATCGGCTATGGTTTGAGAGAAAAACAATGTCAGCATTTTATTTTTGCATATTTTAAGAATCGGGAGAATATGTCAAGATCAGATAATTTAGTGCACATCATACTATAACTATCGCATGTCCGGTTAAACGGTGAATGGAGCCCTTGATTCGATCTATATGGAGGGCCCTGATGAATTTTGTTTAGTGGGTGTCTGGGAAAATTGTAAGGAACAATTATATTGATTTGTTCCAGTAAATTGCATTCATAAGCTCCACTAAACAGTTTGTGCGTTTTGGAATTTTTAATTTGTTCAGCTACATTCGTGGGCTGACTGTACCAATAAAACACACAAAGACTAGACACACACATATATTACAATAATTGTACTTGATATCAATACGTTACATAATACTGTTAAACGCCGCCGAGCCCGCGCCGCAGAAGGGTAGATAAGAGGATGATCTCGGCCTATCACGCTCTGGACTGCTTCTGAAATATAACACATAGTAACGTATTGTACAATTCTGTGGTCGATCTAAAGCTGGAGCGTACGGTCAGCCACAAACCTATCTGAATGAATTTGAAAATTCGAACAAAAAATCAATATAATTTTCACAAATTTTACTAAAACAAACTTTGAAGGGTTTATTTGAGATAAAGAAATAAGAATGTTTCTATTGAATTAATGCGTATAAGTGTTTTGAATTAATGGATTTGTTGAGCTACTTTTGTGGCGGACTGAACAACAAATTGTCATGCGCGTGTAGGCTGGAATTCCCTAAACGCCCTCATAACCTCTCACTACCCATGCAGTAAGATACAAACACAACATCACACATATGCAACCAGAGCACCCACTTTCCCCCTAATGTATTCCATGATGTGCTAGGGGCGAGCCTATCGCCATATCGGGCACAAATTCCAGACTCCGACGGATACTGAGCAGAAAAACAAAACATATCACTTTGCCTGAATCGGGATTCGAACCCAGAACCTCAGAGCGCTGCCGTGCATTCAGTAAACAGTAGGTACGACTACACTATAGGCATAATAATCAGGAAAATGTAATACTAGGTTGATGGTTTGCGCATTTGTAGAGGATGGATGATAGGAGAGTGACAAAGAGGACATATAAGGCGAATGTGGATGGAAGAGCCGGTAGGGGTCAACAGACACCGAACTCTCGAATGTCAGATGTCATTGTTCGTGAAGTCCAGGTCAAGTACCCTGAACGGGCGGGAATGCATGAAAAGATTGATAGAGTGGAGGAAGAGAGAGAAGTATGCCAAAATCGCACGAGGTAGCAATCTATAGTCTCTGCCTACCCCTATTTAGAGGCGAGATATCATGTATGTATATACGTAATAGTTACCTGTTTATATTGGCTGAATTAATCAACTTCCTCATCCTCCGCTGGAGGTGAGACTAATAAACTACCGTCAAATGTCGGCCGCAGTATTTCGTTATTTGGGATTTGCGATAATTGTCCAATCCACCTACAATTAATTAAATATATTGGTAAAAATGTGGTTACATTATATATCTCCCCTTCTTCCTCTCACCAGAGGGAATTCTGGTGCCCTTGGCCTCCACAGCCAGCCCAAAGTGTCTCCCAAGCAGTGGGCCTCGGCCCAAATCCAAGGGCCCTCCTTTCCTTATCCCCAGATATCGCCTCCCAACTTTCCTTCAGGGCCCTTCAGCCGCTGCCCGGGGATTCCAGTATTCTATACGCAGGTTTCTCCTGTGTTGACTGCGGGTTGATACTCAAAAAATAGTGTGTCATCAATCCACACTATTTAGACCCCATTCGCTCACCATCAGGTTCAATGGGGACTTAAATTAAATAAAATGAGTGAAGTGTTTCATATAACTAGACGAGCATGCCGTTCGCCTGATGGTAAGCGATACGACCGCCCATAAACAGTAAAACACCACCACCAACCACCTTGAATTACAGTATTGTTTGGTATTCCACTGCGCTCGCCATTCTGAGACATGAGATGTCTTATAATGTCCAGTCGTCTTTCGTCATTAATTAAATATAATAAATATACTTACTGACTATTAGGTATATCGGAATTTGTTCCTAAATCATTATTCCGCACGTCATTAACAAAATATTGATGTCTTTTGAAGCGGCTTCCACTAGCTAGATCCGTAGTTTTTTTCGGTTACCGGGTTCCATTTCTTTGTGTTTAGTGGAAAACAGTCTGCATCGTTCAGGATTCTGGAATTAAAATAGAATATAAGTACACATGCTTACACTAAAGACTTGTGTGTCAGGCTGACAAATTGTAAAAAGAACATTATCACCCTAAAACCTCATTCAGACCTTAACCGTGTAGAGTAGAGAGAAGTTTATTAACT
>NW_023592712.1:0-1200 GCF_014839805.1 Manduca sexta | reverse complement strand
TCAGGCAGATAACAACTTCATCAGAGACATCCTTGCTTTGAATGATTATCGGTCATGCCGCAACAGGTCAGCGATGAGGAAAAACGCTCGGAAATTATTTACAGATTATATTTAAGTACCTATTGAGGGGACGGAATGTTTTATTTTTATTGTGGCTTGCGATTTATAGTAGGCGTCCAATCATGTACTAAATTTAATTATAAATAAATATTGTCATAGATATGCCAATAGATGGTGTTGAATAAAAACTATAAATAATTGAATGGCGATGTCAAGATTCGCTTACCAATATACTTAAGTTTTCAAATTCAAAGAAATAAATGTATTTCTCACCGATAATATGTAAGTTTTATTTAAATACATTGCTGGATATTTTGGGGACGTTGAACAGTAGGGTTCAGATAATATGTTTATTGTCTATTCACCTAATTCATAGACGTTTTTTATCGAAAGAAGGAGCATTGCTGTGATAACAAGTCTGTTTCTCAGTGCTGACGGCTTGGCAGCCTTCGCAGTGCGTAGACATAGTGCCGTTGTGATTGGCTAATATTGAGATACAACTTGAATCTAGTTGGCTGTCAGATAAACAAAGCTGACTTGTTATCACAGCAATGCTCCGTCCTTAGATAAAAAAACATCTATCCATAAGAGGGATTGTGTTTATGATAGCGTAACTTTGAGTTTTTATAGAGACGTTCTCGCCCTCACTACTACAACTCCTGTAAGCAATAGAGGATCAGCAGTGGCACGCATTTTATGACACCATGCGAAGCTCGATGAATCTCAGGGAACACTAATTTGTCTTTATCCCGCAAAGAAGTTAATCAAATGGAAAGATAAGTAGTTGCAAATATTAATTATATTGATAATAACTTTGAGTGGGTAGAGGGATAGATTTTAAGTTTTTTTTTCGTACGAGACTCAGTAAAGTGAAGTTATTGCACGTGATAGTAAGTGGAGAAGCATAGTGTCAACTGATGAGAGATATCGTGAGTCAACAAAATTATGTCATTTCGAGGAAATAAATGACTTTAAGATCATCTAACCCAAAGAACTAAGGCGGGTATGTCGGTGTTACCGGCATGCTAGGCATGTCGGCATACCAACTAAAACCCCGCGGTAGCCTTCATCGACGCATTACAGGCGGCGCCGGGGTACCAAACAACACCAAGAAACAACTTCAACACAATTATATCTGCC
>NW_023592711.1:0-22939 GCF_014839805.1 Manduca sexta | reverse complement strand
ATGGAATTCGTTTTCTTACACAACATTCAAAGCTAACAACTTAAGGCCTATTAAGTCTATTTTTTCCTCATAACTATACGAAGGCAAACAATAAATTTACCCAATCTTCGCTGCCCGCACGTACTTGTTCAAATTAAATTTATTTTGGCGAAATTTTTATGCAAACGTAGCCGCGGGCGATAGCTAGTTTCATGTCCAAATTGACATGAGTTTCACAAGATTACATTTTCTAATTTATTTGTTGAACTTACAAAATTTCGTACAAACTAGTTGGTTCGACCTTGTTGGTTTTTCTCGAGCCGGCATCGTTTGTAACAACCCATTTATTTTAATGATAATTTAATAAAACCACATTTAATAAATGGCGGATAAATATACTAATGGCTTTACCTGTATTTGCAACTGATCGTGGTATTTTAAAATTACAACTCAAAGTTATTAGTATTTCAATTTACAATGTAACATACTGTTTTTTGCGTCAGAAACACGTCTAATAGTCTCATAAGGCTATGGAATTTTCATTTAAATATAGTAAATGTCTAAATAATAAATTGGAAGCTAACAATTTATAAATTAAAAAAGCATATTTTATTTATAAACTAATTTTACACTATAAGTTTAAATTGGGTTTCGTATTCAAAATTTGCTCGCACAAAAACTTTATATCGACTTTTTATGAAATCAATTTATAAGAAATTTTATATCACGTTTCCAGCTTTCAATTTACGTAATAAAAATCTTTAGAACATTTCTCGCATGACAGAATCGAATGCTGTACCGTTTTGGCGTGATCTTTTAACCACGTGACCCTTGACCCTTGTGTCTCATCTTATCTGATCTGGTACACAACATGTAGCTTATGGACTTTTTGAAACTAGAATAAAACAACATTTATTAAAAATAAATGAAACATAACATTTTGTAAATGAACCGTGAAGTTTTAATATAATATTTTAAAATGGAACGTAATGTTCCAAATTTGATTTTAAATGTAGATTCATGTTTAATTATTTAATGCGCATAAGTAAATGAATCAAATAAAATTAATTAATCAGATGTGCTTTAATGATATTATAAACATTGTATGTTATTAGAGCATTTACATTAAAGTATATTGAAAGCCATATAATATTATATTTCCTATTAATAATTAATTTTATTTTTAATGAGTATGCATATTGCGAATTTGTTAATGGGAAATCCATTACTTTTAAAAGTAGTCATGAAATAATATTCTATATCTGTATTTTTTATTTACATAAAAGCAGTCGTATGTAGTCATACAAATATAATTAAGAGATACTAAATTGATTGCATTGCTTTTGCTAAACGTAAAATATTTAATGTATTTATGTAGAGATGCATTGAAGTAATCTTTAAAGCTTCAAACCTGTTGTATATTAGTATCCAGTTAGGGATTATTTTAAAATTGTGCTTAAAATATTACACATTAATACATTCAATATACATAAATATAGTTAAGTAAATAATCATTTACACTTAATAATACTCTACAATCTAAGTTTAAGCGTATATAAATGTAGCGCAGTGCGACTTAAAAAGTACATTTTATAAATGAAAGCACTTTTTCTTTTCATTTGCATTTAATAATTTTATTGATCATTTAATTTTAGCTTTACATTATTAATAGTAGTTTCTATTATTAATCGCTCATTATATTCTATAAAAACTAATGCATTTATTATGTGTCAAAGAAGAACAATTGTGTGTCATAAATCTAACATTGACAATAAGTTATAACAAATATTTTAAGAACTTTGTTTTTGTCACGAATAATAAATAAATTGCGCATTAAAATCTATAAGTATTCAATACGACTAAATAACTGATATGCCTTATATTCTATTTACAAATTAAATACTAATTGTAAACAACTTATTCATTATATTATTTATAACATTGCAACACAGCTTTTCTAAAACAAACATAATCGCACACAATCCTCCGCATCAATTCCATTTTCAAACATTGTCAAATTTAAAAAATATTATTTCTACAATTAAATACTCACCTTATACTAAGATATCCAAACGCAACAAGCACAGCGGGTCACACACAATGTCACTAGTGTTTTCCACTGATCCGTAATGTTACTGCACTCACCAACACAACACGGTTCACGTCTAAAAGTTCAAAAAGTAAGCGAGCGCGGGAAATAATCGAGAAAAAAATTATAGAGAACACGTAATATACCGCAAGCCGCGCGCGCCGTACACACGCGACTGAAAAAAATTGCCACATCTGCGTAAGACTCGGAAACTAAATCAAAATACTCGCTAGCAGAGGGACGAGTCAAGTGAGGCCCCACCCTTCCCCCACCAGCGGCGATACGCAAAAACGCTCGCTCCTGCGCTAAATTAACAATTGTTTATATCGGAATACAAATATGTAAAGGATTCAGATGTCGACTATTAATACCAATGCAACACATTTAACTATGCACTAACTTTACTTTGCCCGCTGTTTCGTCGCAATGTGATGGGCGCGGTGGGATTGGTTCTCAAAATTTCGTTGTCGACGTTTTCCCGCGCTCCTGGAAATTCGAAATTGGAATACGTTTATGGTGGTGGCGACCGCGCGCTGCAGCCGCTCGGCCACGAATACGGAGCGTAGCGGGCGCGAGATCGGCCGCACTTTTTTCCGCCAAAAACTACGAAAGGGTCCCCGACTTAGGGTTAACTGCAAATATGTTTTTTTGTTCGATTTTTAAATTTCGCCGAGAATGGGCAAAGGAAACTGTCCATACGGCCCGTTATGTTTTGACAAGAGATCCGCTGCACGCGGTGACCTTCGACCGCACAGGTCAGTTATTAAAACTTTTGTGGCACTTTTGCGTACGGACTTGTATGTTAATATTGATACTAGGTAGCGACAAATGTGCAACATTGTATCACATTGAGATATGATTTATGTTCATACAATATTTTTTTGTATGCAGGATGTGGGTAGTTGTAAATATTCTAAGAATGTTGAACGTCGGGTTGTGAGTACGTATAGAGTCACGATTGACGAAAAAATTCTATTGTATTAATTTTTTGAGGGACTCGATATCAAATTTGGTGTGTTTAATTTCGATAAATAATTTGATAACGTATTGTTTGTTAACTAAGCAGATATATACGTCTGTAAATGTTATTCGGTTTTCATTATAATTAAATGTTTATTTTGTAAGTTTCCGAACGCTCACTTAGCCTCTAAACTTTGTTATTTAGAGGTTAAATTAATTTCAAACAATACTATATAATTTGTAATTTTATTTTTCTAAACGTATGCATGTCGAGTTTTTTGCATTGATATTTATTTCGTGTATTGTGTCTGTCAATTTAAATCGTGATTTTATAATTTACATGCTTCATTCTTTATTATCAAAACTGCGCCTTCCTGTTTCTTTATTTGTTCATTCTAATTTATTTTAAAATAGTACATTTGTTACAACCGTCTCATTCTTTTCCAATAACCATTAAAAACAAAAGCAAGATATATCAAATCATGAACGCACTATCGCCATATTCTTAAATACATAAACTGCAAAATGCCACGACAATAAACACATCTCTAATACTTTTAAACATCCTTTAAATAAAACGATAGGTACGTAGTGTTACCAATTACCAAAGTCCATCTTCGCTTATGTTACTAGTTATAAAACAGAACATGACTATATTCCTATGTTCTTACAGTAGAAAATAGATAGTAAATTACCAAAATAAACCTACACTTATTAATATATTTATGGTATTTAAGTTTGTTAAGGTAAGACGGTAGAGAAAAACACGCACACATCGCATGCGCACTTTCGCTGCTGAAAATTATTATCTGTATATATTATATAGCCGTGAGATGACCTTTGAAAGGGTATGTTACTCTTTTAGTTAGATGGGACTCAGACTGTCCATTAGATATTAGATATAAAACTTTCCACCGCTTTCCGTTAAGGGATAGGTATGCCTACCTAAATTTCGTCATCTCACGCTCTATAGTTTCAAGGCGAGTTTATTACCGATTTTCGGACACAATAGAGTGTTTTCCTATTAGATTTTGTACATTATTCTAAATATAACAGCAAATAGTATGAAAAATAAGATCTTCTGCGAAAGCTGCATTAAAATTGTTTAAGAAATGAGACAGTAATTCATATTTTGAATATTGCGATGTGTAGGAGTGGGCGTGTAGTAGGGATATCGCTCCATCTCATTCTTTCGCACGCATCGTAATTCACGATGACGTCACGTGCGCGTATTGCGCCTCTGTTCTTGTTTTAGACACTTACCCCTTCTATCGAAATTCAAAGACATATTTGTTGATATTTACCTTAAATATTTCTGGGTTAAAATTTTAATGAGACAAATGTTTCATAAAAGTCATAGACTCTATTACAGACACCGGACTTTTAATACTTACAGACAAATCTATAACTCAGCCTAACTCAGGGATCGAACCCGAGACCTCATCCTCATACTCCACAAAACAGTTACAATTCCGTTATGGTTAATATGTTACAATACCAGAGATGTTTCGCTTTGCGTCATAGCAATTACGTTCCGCGCACCCTACATTATAATTGCGATATAATTAAATGTCAAAATGGTAACACTAGAAAAAGTAGTTAACATTAGCCGTATATGTTTTTGTAAGAGTCACAAACTACATACTAAATAGGCACGTCATTAGTTTGGTGGTTGTATGTGATCTTATTTCAGACTTCAAAACGTATTTGTTGTTTTAGAACAGTGTGCTGGTGGTAGAATATTACACACAATATCAATAAACTAGGTAATACATACATATATCTATTTAGATTGAACAGCCTCGTTAATCATAACAAAATTATTATATTATTTTATTATCATGTCTTTTAATTTTAAGTGTAATTTATTTTCTTTTTATTTTTCACAATTGTTTAATGGCTCAATATATTAGCTGTAATATGTAGCCTTTCGTGAGTAGCACCTTGTTCTGTAAATTCTCGGCATCCGAGACACAGGATATCTTAGTTCAGATGCCAAGGTTCCACAAATTTGTATATTTCGGAAGTGTTACAATAAACAATAGCGGCCCTCGTAAGTGTAGCGTTCCGGGATCAGTCTGTGTATCCAGTTCTAGGCATAATTGTGTGGACTGCAGTCAATATCTCGTCAGTCAACATTCTATTGGACCCCACTCTTATAATCAGATGTAATAAGGTCACTTTTCCGTTGACTTATAAAAAAAAATTGGATTGTTAAAGGTATCTAGTGTTTTCAATCATTTCGTATTTCTATGATGGAAATGTGTTTGGATACTTTAGGTATGTTGATCGCACCACTGTCTACCTTAGTGTTTATGGTTAATTTTCGAGGCTGTGTGAAGTCTACCAATTCGCATAGGCCAGCGTGGTGGACTAAGGCCTAATCCCTCTCAGTAGTAGAGGAGGCCCGTGGCCAACAGTGGGACAGTATATACTTAATACAGGGCTGATATTATGGACCTAACCATAATAAAATATAAATTTCATGTGCCATTTATCAAAATTTAAACGATTAATCCAATTAATTAATCATCATTAATTAATTCAATGGCGGTCTTGACTGCTATCATATCATGGGATGGAACACTTGACATCTACCTTGGTACGGCCCATCATGGGATGGAACACTAGATGTTTGCCTAGGCTAGGCCTCTACCTACCCTTCCAGATAAAGGTCTGTGTCTGTATTTTATATATAAACTTTTAAATATAACTCCAATTCTATTCGTACTAACTAAAATATCACTCAAAACCAACGAGACTAGACTAGAAATTAGGGCACAAACTCTTGTAAAAACAATACTTGCAGTTGGCAGAGAGGCCAGCGTAATTACATGTAACACGACGTTCGATTCCTAACTGGCGAAATGTCACAGGTTTATTTTCGAACACCATCTATAACGCTCCGACAACGTTAGGCTTCGGTCACAATACTTTTGTATTAGCGCGGTTTTGAAGTGTAGTGGCTATGGGTGAATTTTTGAAAAGGCAATCTGTGGCAAAAGAATTGGCTTAAAATATCGCGGGCAATTTAACAGAAAATTAAAATAAACGTAAATAAACATGAAAGGGAAGCCGATAGGAATCAGGTTGTATGGACGCGTTACTGAAGTGAAGACATTAACCCGGCGAGCATGTGGTGAAAAAATGTAACAAGAGAGGTATGAGGCGGGGTATGACATACCCCTTAAAAAATTGGCTATAAAACTTGTTTCTGAAGAAGTATTATACTATTTATTTTTGGTATAATAAGACAATACCATCATAACGCATTGGAAATAAAACAATCGCGCCATTTTAACAATTTTATTTTTTACCTCGATGGAAATAAGTCACTTTGAATTTCAAACAAACACTTTCAGTCTCTTAAAAACTAAAAGGAGCTAAAAGTAAAACCAGTTTTATGATAAAAAACTTAATCGTATGATAGAATATGAAATAATTTTCTTTATAAACTAAAAAATCACAAAAAATTTAGGAACATCTTAGGAACTGGAGATAAAATCTGTGCAGTTTTTGCAAAAAACATTGCCTGCTCCACACTAATAGCCTTTCCTCAGCTTGTTCATGAGTATTTTGTCTTATGATTATTTTTGTTGGGGTAATCTCTACATCTAATAAAATGACCAGGAACATTTTGAGTCGATGAAAGTGATTCGTTGATCTGGGAAGAAATTCTCTGACGTATATAAATCGGAATATATATTTTTGTCATTTCACATCTTCAGGTGTTCGTAAACTAAAGCCAAGCCTAAGTTACGGATGAAATCGGTCCATTTAGTGTCTTTGCCCTGATTTTCACGAAACATAGGACCCCTGGGGCCCGTGGGCCCCTCTCAGGGATCCGCAAGTAAAATAAAAGTTAAAAGAAAAACTATAAAGTGCACGCTTTTGCACTCTTGTATATCCAAAAAATAAATACAGAAGTAAACTGCTAGTAAAAACAAATTTAAGAATCCAACTGAACAACATCAACCCAAACATTACGACTTTGGTCGCAAAAAAGGTCACATAAGGTGGCATTAGTGGTCCGCACTAAATAAAAGTTTGCGAAACCCTGTTCTAGTAAGTACATCTTCTATCATAGACCGAAGTTGTTTTTCTATTTTCAACATCCATTTTCTATTAAAATCTACAATTAAACAAAGAAAATAAGTTAAAATAGCAGAAAAAGCAATTTTAGTTTTTGTCACACCAGCTATGAGGCGGGGTATCACGTACCCGAACTCAGTTTGGAAGCGTGTAACTCGAATGCAGGTTGCCGCGACACTGTGATCACCCCACTATTACCTTCCGCAACCCTGTAACTCCAGCTACTCAAAGAGACTATAAGTTTGAAAGTCAGGCACAAAAAATATACGCCAGTAATTAACATGGGGGGTATGACATACCCTGCCACACGCTCGCCGGGTTAAGCGTGTTTAGTAACTTTGCACGCGGTTTTGGTTGTAGTATAGAAATTTAGGTTTTGACGTAAGGATTGGAAAAGAAATCGATAACAAAGATTATGTAGGTATTTCAGAATATTAGACAAATTTCACCCGAATTCAATAGTTGGAATGGGATTTGTAAGCAAATTTAAAAAATAGCATTTTTGTATTTGAGAATAGGTAATGTCCCCAACTTTATTTATAGAATAATTTGATATTATTAGATAGGTTTTTGTAACAAAGAGTCTAATAAAACTTTAAAAAGGCTACGCGAATGTTAGACATTAAAATATAATTATTTTTCGGATTTAATAGCAGTTTTATTCAGTTTTCTCCCTCACAAAATAATAATATAAAAAAATGCCAAACTTATGCACCAGATTTATGCATGTAGCGGGTAGGTATATATAATATATATCTATGATATATATAATTTTATTTCTACAAATAATAGAGGAAGAGTCAGCTTTAGATATATTAGTATCAATATGTTACAACGCTTACAATTGCATTGAACATACGGTATAAGGCAAACTTACACAATGGAAAAGTTAAACGGATTAAGACTTTGTTTGGGTAACTTTGATATGGCTTCAACTTTTGTGTTTCGCATTTGAAAATTATTCTTAAAAAAAGACAACCTTCGACTTATGGGATAATATATTTCAAATATTTATCGAATGAGAAGTAATTGTGAAATACATCAGAGTAAACTAGTTCAAAAGTAAACTGTCTCGGTGTCGTAGTTGTATACAGTACGCCTGCAGTACTGAGATCTCGGGTTCGATCACCGGGCGGGCAGTGGTATTGGATTTTTCTACTCAGTATCAGCCTGGAGTCTGGAATTTTTGTTTGATATGGTGATCGACTCGCCCCTTATCATGGGACGGAATACTCACGGCAGAAAGTCGTCGCACCAGTTGCGCCACTGCCTACCCCTTCGGGAATAAAAGGCGTGAGTGTATGTGTGATCAAATTAAATACAAATAAATTAAAATTATAAGATACTTGTAATCGTTCAAAATTAGTTATATGTCATTTCATTCACGAAGACGCGCCCCGCTATCTTTTGAGCGGGGGTGTTGCGGGGTAAAGGGAATGATTGAAAGCTCAACTTCGACGCTATCCATGGTAGTGTGCGTGTACACTCATGCTCCTCACGCACACTATGAGCGATTAAGTAAAGTACTGGGGCGCGTCTTCGTGGATATAATTATCTATAGTAACTATATCCTTCAGCTGATAGAGTGGCTCTAAAGATACATGTTGTTACAAAACACAGTATAGAAAATACTCAAGAGGAACTATACCACCTATAGTAAAAATGTTAAAACAATCTTACTTTATCACCGAAACGTCAGAGCTGTAGAGTGTATTCACAATTAAATTCTATATTGTTTCCATGCTATGATAGAGTCTATCTTCATATCGTGAAGATATTTTCACTTATCATGAAAATTTTATTAATAATTATTGCCGATATAGGAGCAGTTTATTTATCTGAGATTATTTAGTTTCCATTAACCATACTTTTTTTATAATACTATAAGAATCATATAGAAATTACATAACTTTTGTTTTTGTATACGATTACAGCAAAGTAACTGCCACTGATAGTAAATAGTGGGGTCAAATAGAATGTCGACTGACGAGAGATGATTACACCTCAACAGTGGACACAATTATGCCGGCCTGTTGGAGCCGGATATACACAGACTGATCCCGAACACGACACATTCCACTATGACGGGTTTTGATAACGGAGCCGGGTATATACAGGCTTATCCGGAACGCAACACACTTACGTGGACCACTATAGCGGGTTTTAACACCTTGTGTACGGTGGTCGCTATCCGGGCCGATATAAAATATCCTCTAAATCAAGCTATAAGACACAAAACCTACATAAGATTAACCCTGAATAGATGAAAAACAAAACTAAACGTTTACGTAAACTGATATTAGTAAGCATTAATTTATTTCTAGTAGAAAATTGTTAAATGTATACGTTTATGTTTCGTTAAATTCCCTGCAGTCGTTCCTGCACTGCAGGTATTGATTTGTCATGCCAACAGCCTGTATAGATTGCAGGGCGTGAGGTCCAAATAGATTCCTGCCGACTTTTCTTTATGTAGAATCTAATTATCATTAGAACGATTTGCAGACTACATTTATATATATACCTACATGTTGTGTCGTATTCTCTTTCGGATAATTTCACCTTTGCCACTGCTAGATTGATTAGATCTAAAACTACTTAAGCTTCCTAGATAATACCTACAAAGACTCGTTTATGCTGTTAGGTGGTAAGTACAGACCTTTGTTATGATTGTAATATACATATATTTATAGAAATATTCGGGAATATGAGGAAGCTTTATTTGATGATCTGTTTTAGGAATACTTTAGATCTATTTTTGTATACCTGTTAGCAAAAGCATTCTTCAAAAAGTTAATGGATGTAATATAAAGGTATATTCGGAGACTCTACATAAGCTTGCGTTTAGGCTTCAGAGAATATTTAGTTAGATTGCTAAAGAAGATTGACATACTAGTTAAACCAAGATGCACTTGTTATTCATCGTAAATTTCTGAGGATTTTCAAATCTTTTCCATTTATATCCATCAAAAAGAATTGACATAAGCAGCCGCATCTCTCGTATTAACAAAACATCTCGTATCCAACTGCATTAACCATCAAATCAACAATGTTCGTAACATCTTTTTCTCCTAAACTTAAACGCATACCCAACAAACTAACCTATAAAATTTTACCGCCATTTCCCGCCACAGATTATAATCGTCAAAAATCCAACGTACAAAGAGTTCGATTGAAAAAATTGAGTTTCGAACGAGTAATCATTCCATATATAAACATAAAGCGAACATTTTCCAAAGCGTCACGTCTCCACGGGACCCGTTCGCATAATAATCTGCGCGCGCGAGTGTGTGTGCGCGTGTGTGTGACCGAATGATACTTTCCACACATGAGTTGTTACTCGTGTTAACAATAAATCATATGAATGTATTTGTGATCAGAGTGCAGTTGGGGATGTGAGAGGTTTTAATTGGTTGTGTATCGATGTCGATTAGTCGATAAGGTTTGGTTGTTTGACGGATATTAATGATGGTTTAATTATTTCGGCTACTTTCACTTATAATCACGAATGAGATATACATTATATTTGTTCCTGATTATTTATCATCAACCAGTTCATTAATTTATTTTGCACGTATAATATACATTAGTTTCGATAAGCGTGTTGATCCGCAATAGTTTCATGTAACATCAAAAACTTATGAGTTCTTTCTCATATTTCTTTGTATTTTATAAGAGCATAAAAGTTGACTTATACGTTAGTAGTTTTCAATGGATATATTTTATGCCATAAGTTCTATCTACCAATATTTGAATAGTTTATCGATATAAAAAGCAAGTATGCTTACTTAGCGAACTATTACACCCCATATTCTCGGTTAAAGAAAATATCAATCTGCAAATGTGCATATTTTCACACGATATCATTACCATTAACGCCATTACTCAAAACTAACTTTATCTAAAATTGAAATTGTCGATAAATTATTGACACGTTTCGATTAGCAAGTGGTCCGCCCTAACTTTGCATGTGTGCGCACGTACACACGGGAAGCTTTGCGCGTGTGTGTATCGTGTAGCATTTCTTTCTCGTATTGTAATTTATTGGTCTGTAACGAAGTTAATTATTGCGATTTTGTATTAAACGTTGGAAATTATTTTTAGCATCGCATATGAGGCACTGGCACTCTGTTTTTGTACCGAGAAACGGCCCTCCGCGTATTTTTATCGGAACATGTAATATTAATATGATAAAGTACATCTGAGTTGTCTTTAAATGCTGTATTTGTTGTTTTCTGTTAGTTTTTACACGGAACGCGATAGAACTGCGAAGGTGTTGAGTTTTAATTATTTATGACGTCGAAACGTATTGCTTCTTCCCACGTTGGTAATGGCTAAAAAACATGTGACGTTTATAAATTTTTTCGCTGATGATATTTTAATAATGCACGATTGTAATGAAGTCATTTGCATTGATTATGAATTTTGACAAATGAAGATATCACCTTTGACTGATAATTTAATCAACGAATGTTAATAAGTGATAGTAATAGTTATGTATTTTGGATTTTTAAAAGGTTAGTAGAATTAGGTTGATAATTTGGAAGATCTTCTCGTCCGAGCATTTCTGACTTAGTTTTCGACGGAAGTTTGATTTGTTTGAGACTAGACTTCTCATTTCTTTTAGATGTGTTTAAGCATGTAACATCTGTCTAGAGGTAGAAAGGTCACGCCTTTTTTCCTAAGAATGTAGGTACAGACAGAACTAGTTTCCGCACGATGTATTTCCGTCCCAATATAGAAAGCGAGCCTATCACACTATTATACAATTCCAGTGTTAAACAATGGATGTGTTTTTTTCCTGGCCTGGCAATCGAACCTAGATCTTTAATATCTTAACTACGCTGTTACTAGTAATGAGTCAATATGTAATCACTGAGTATTTTTTTATTGCTTTTAATGACGAGGCGAGCTTGTCGTTCCTCTAAAGATGAGCGATACGACCGCCCATAAACAGCAGAAACTCCATCCAACACCGTAAATTACAAAGTATTGTTTGGTATTTTACTGCGCTCGCCATCCTGAGACATGAGATGTTAAGTCTCATTATGTCCAGTAGTTACACTAACTACAATGTCCTTCAAACCGGAACACAACAGTTACTACAGCCTGCTACTTGGCGGTAGAAATAGACATTGTGGTGGTATATATCCAGGCGGACTCTTACATTTCATTACTCTTACATTACATTTGAGACCTACCACCATACCATTTTGTCTTTGGATAAATATAGGCATAGAGATTGATTAAGTTCTGGATTACCTATCAGGTAATTTCTTAGGTAAATGGAAAAGTGTATTAAGAGTATTTTATTCTGGAAATTGGCAATGGTAAAGATATATGGGTAAAACTGAGGACCATATATGAGATTATTAACAGCATAATGATTTCTTATGTTTACGCGAATGTTAGACATTGAAATTAAACTAATTTTCGGATTCTATCGCGGTGTTAGTATTTTATTTTCTCCCGACGTTTCGAAGACTTTGCAGCCTTCATGGTCACGGGGGGGACTGAGCTGTTGTTCATCCGTAAAGTCAAAGTTACAATATCTACCTACATTTTACAATTATACAAGTTTTTTAATTTTTTTTTTTTTTATTTTAGCTGTTGGTGGTCCGATCTACGCAGAATGAGCTCACAGTGTCTTGAAGTCTGACAGCAACCATATTTAACCAGAGGGATGTAAACTTCACTTTAAAATAATGTCTAGCAGTGGCTAAGGGTCCATATAACCAGATTCCTGCCGGCTTCCCTTCATGTAGCATTTATCTAGAATCTAATTATCATCAGAACGATTTGAAGACTGCATTTATGCATATTAGTACCTATATTATGTGGTCCCTTTCAGAAAAATTTACTTTTCGCCACTATTAGATTGACTAGGTCTAAAACTACCTAAACTTCCTAGATAATACCACTACTTATGATTGGAATATGCTTATAGTTGTAAAAATATAAGGGAATATTAGGAACCTTTATTTGATGTTCTGAACTGTTTTAGGAACACTTTTGATTTAGTTTTATTGTCTACCACAAAATAGCATTTACTAAAGAAATAACTAAAGTATTAAATTTACCTTTCTCACAAGAATATTTCTGGATCCAAAACCAAAAAAAAATCGCAATAACCGGATCGAATTTCAAAATAACACAGGGTTAACCCGAGTTCACGATGTCGAGGCCTCATCACTCAATGGGGTCAATTTTTTACAAATTTAAGTAAAAAATAATGATAGCAATTCTAAAGTGATCCACTTTTGATGCAGGGATGGTAAGATAACCCTAAAATGGGGTGAATCGTGGAAATGAACGTTCCAGTGGGTCGCGAAGACCGTGAATGCGAAAAGACAAGGTTAATCTGTATTGAGATTTTTAAAGATTTATACCTCGCCTTTATTTACACGGTATTAGATGCGATATTTCATTTTTAAACCAAATTTATGGATACTTTAATTCAGGCTCAAATGATATTTAGTATTGTGAGTTTGTATTATGTTTTTTGGGACTATTGTCATTTATAATGTTCTAATATATTACTACTAATGGTTAAAAGAGAATTGTTTGTGCAAGCTTAATGAATGAGTACTTAATTTTTAGTGTTACTCAAAGCGACACAAATGATATTATTAAAATAATATAATCTATACTAGTATTATAAAGTTGAAGAGTTTCTTAGTTTGAACGCGCTAATCTCAGCAACTACTAAACAGACTTTGAAAACTTACTAAGTGCGTTAGACCATTTTTTATTCTGTGAAAATATTTATCGCGGAATAACTTTTTTCACGCGGATGGACCCGCAAGCAACGACTAGTTAATTATAACGTTCCGAAACAAATGATTTTTACCAATAAAGTAAAAACCGACCTTTTAGTTACCACTATGTTCGAAAATAATAAAAATATTGGCAACTGTAAGTAATAAAACCCAATTCTCACAAGAAAGTCCGAAATTAACATTACATGAAAGACCACAAATTTTCAAAAGACAAATCGATTATTGCAATAACCCTTAACCTGCATTGACCTGGGGTCACACCGATATCGAATTACAAAAAAAAAATCGCAATAGTACAATATCTGACCTTATTTTTGCTTCAAATAGACCCATAGTGACCCCATTGTTCAATGAAAGCGACCCGTGGACCTTTTTTCTTGTATTTTTGGTCAGAAGGGCATCTCGCCGGACAATGACTCCTGATTGTAAGGTGAAAATCATTCAATTACCAAGAAAGTGTATTTTGCGTTTCATTGATGTCAAAAGATATTTGTGACGGTGATATTTGATACGCAACGTTTGTTGCTTGTGAATAATTGTTTATTTGGGGTTAAACAGGTAAAAAAGCGGCAATAGCCTAGTTGGGTGTGGAACGGACTGCCGAGACGAATGTCCGCAGGTTCAAATCCCAAGGGCATACACCTCTGACTTTTCTAATATCTTTGTGAATTATCGTTTGCTTTAATGGTGAATGAAAACATCGTGAGGAAATCTGCATACCTGAAGAGTTCTCTATAAGAATTTTGAGGGTGTGTGAAGTCTATCAATCCGCACTAGACCAGCGTGGTGGACTAAAGCCTAATCCCTCTCAGTAGTAGAAGAAGGCCGTGTCCAGAAGTGGGACAGTACATAATACAGGGCTGATTTTATATGTGCATAATCGTGTAATTGCTGCGTATTATTAACATCTTATGTCAGGATGACGAGCTCTAACTCAAAGTTTTAGAAGGTGTTATTAAAGGCGACGTTGTCACTATCAAGCGAATATTCCTCACGTATATAAATAATGTACCCTATCCAAGTATTAGAAATGCAAGAATTCCGTTGTTTAACAAAAGAATTCATTTACACCTCATTGTATGGCAGATGTATGATGGATTATAATAAATGTAAACAGGCCAATTTTAAAAATACTCGTTGCACCGACATTTACGAGAATTGTAGAAACTTATGATGCAGTTATGAGCTTCTTATTTAGTTAAAGGCTTTTTAATCCATTGTTAAGTGTAATTAAAATTACAATTCCATTTTTTCAAATGTTATTCTTTTATAAAATTCGTTAAATAAGTTGTATATAGTTCTTAATTTAAAATTAATTAGATAAATACAAATGTTTCATAATAAAAATTACCCGTGAAATTATGCATAAAAATATCGTATTTCAAAAATGGAACGTAGTCCCAAAAAACCGTTATTAAATCCACACAAAAATCCGCAACGCGACAGACCATTCAAGACATCTCAAATTACTGCAAACATTCATAAATCAAAGTGAGAAAATTGTAAAAAATGTATCTCACACGATACTTCCTAAAAGGGGTGGATTCCGCGTTCCTAAACGGTACCCTTGCTAAACAGTTACGCAAAAAAGAAAAAATATAAAAAAATAGGAAGATTCTTTTTAAAAATCGAACGCAACTCTTTCCCATGGTTCTTAACCTTGGCAAAGTTTTTTGTCAAAAATTAAGACACCTTTGCCATCTTTCCGTTTTTTTGTAATGTGTTTTTTTTGGGTTTTCGCCGCGCCGGGGCGAGGGTCGCCCTTTCAGCTTGCCCTTTCATTGTCTGCGTCGAGATTTAGCAGGTGGGTCAGATGTGCGTTTACGGGTTGTGGGTTTTTTACTTTTTAATAGTTTGATGTGTTGACAGAATCAGAATTATTGAGTAGTTTAATTCGATACGTTTTTAACATATATGTGTAAGTATTTTAGTGCGTAAAATAGTATACAGATCTATTGATATTTCGTCTCATTGTTAAATTATGTTTAAATCACATGATAGTTGTGAAAGTTTGAATTAGCTTGTTAAGAAGAGATAAAGTACATTATTGACTCAAACCTTGATTCATAATTACTGATCTTCATAAAATCAAGCTAATGCCACTTTAAAAATTCAAGTCAATGATTCAGTCGGTAACATTTCAATTTATAAAATTGAACATTCTAAATTTAAATTTAAAAATGGAATGCAACTATCGGTACTTCGGCTACCTTCACCGACGACCAAGAAACACATTCCAATTCCAAACTCAAAACATAATAATAACAACAAAAACTTATGTCCTCCAAATACCAAATAAATTCAAATAATGAACACAATTGCAACAGACTAAAAAGTATACGATCGAAATAGGCATAATTACAGATCGGAGCGGTGTGACGGGCGAGTCGCGCGCCTCAGCATTTTCCCAAAAATTACCGCGCTGGCAAAAACTGAACGGTTTTTTCGGAATTTGTTGCATCCGTCAGTGTTGCGACGGGAAGTTGGGTAAGTCGAATATTTAAGTTTCTTTACATTTCGTTTTATTTACAAAGTTTACGTTCATTCTACCTTATGGAAAAGTTATTCTTGGTGATCATATGATATTCATGATCTATGTAATTACATAAAAAATATTAACTAATTAAGAAATATATTTAATCTTTCATTCGGCCCTGGTACCTTAAGGTAAACTTTTTAAGTAACTAGGAGATTCGTACCGTTAAATACTTTAATAAGTATATAAATTTTGTTAAAATATGTATATATAATTCTTTAAATTTATTAATATAAATCCAATATTCTATACATAAAACTATTGTAAATGAAACTCGTTTCTTCATAATCCACCCAAAAACACCTAACATAAAACATGTAAATGCACAAAACAATAAAAATTTAACTTATCCCATACGTTCACTTTCGCTGCCGACTATCTCTATCCCGCTCATATGAAAGAAAACTTATCGCCCGTCTCGCTCACATACGCTTAAAAATGGCGCGCAAAAATCCGTGCCGCGCAAATGTCTGGCATAGTTGTCGAACGGAGATATGGCAGTTTTGTTTAAATTTTGTAAAATTAATAACGAGACCTCGGCAGACGGATTTTTTCGCCGCCAGGCCCTTTAATTAGAAATATTTGGACATTTAGCACGGTTTTTTCGCAAAGCCACCGCGAATGCGTTAAATATTAAATTCACAAAGGCAACAAAGCCCGGTCCGTTCGGAAATTTTATTTCATTTCGTTGTCACGGTGTTGGGAATTTTTTGGCATTTTGTTTTGTTAGCGGACCTTGAGCCTCGAGCACCGCTATAATCGATGTTTTTTGAGATTAAATATTAATATAAAGATCGAACTCACAATACATTTTCCTGGACTTAGACTAGGACACCTTGTGGCATCCATAAATAGAAATGAAAACAGCAATTTGAGATTTAAATCATATACGTAACATAGAATATTAGCTTAATTAAAAATTATACAATGAAATGCGTGGATTTTCAAGCCGTCAAATATACTATTTCCAACACCTTTTGCATTTGATTGGATGACCTCTATTTAACCTCTATTTAAAATTAATAATAAAGTTTAAGAGCCGCTGTGGTTCACCGGGTAACGAGCCAACGGAACAAGGGTAGCGAGTTTAATACCGCCTTTAGACAATTTTTTGTATAATTGCATAGAGTTGACACTTATGTAAACAGACAAGATTTTTGCCAGGCATTTCCTGTTTCTATGCATGACTTAGTTCTATTAGTAATTTAAGTTATGAAACCGATAACTCAGCTTTATTCCAAAGCTAATTAATGAAAACTAATCCATCCCTTTGGGTTTTGGGTTTGACACAAATCTTTAACATAGCAAAATACATCTAAGGAAAGACCCTAATTCTTAATTCAAATCTTGCATTAAAAATCACTACATCACAAAAAAGTATAAACGTAAAAAGAAAAAAAAATCACATCCTTTTCATAAATTGACATTATTCTCACACCAGGCTGTAACGTGACTCCGCAATTTTGTCAAAATATTGTATCATTTTTTTTTAACCCGTTACCGGCAACGAAGGGTTGGAATCGCGACATCTGCGATTTAAGATAAAGATAATTGTAGATTCGGTGAAACTTTTTATAATCGTTTCTTTAAATGCCTATTTTATTCCAAAAATCCGTTGAGTTTTTTAATGTAACGGTTTAATCTGCAGATGTTATTGCGATAGTACTTGATGGTAGATATTACGACTTGAACTATGATAAAATATTTAAGCATAGTAAGTTAAATTAGAACAAACTAGCAATGTTTTTAAAATCGTAATATTAATAAAAAAATTAAGCTTGTAGAACGAATTTACGAGTTAGCGAATCGAACGCAGTAACCCGCCTTGGTCTTAGTACATTACCACTAAACTTATAGAATTAGGAATGAATTATTAACAAAAAAAAATACTAATCTATAAAGTTAGGAATACATGTTTTACAAACAGAAAAGAAAGTGTACTAACTATAAATATGTGATGGCAAATTCGTCCAATGATCATTCTTTATTAAGTTCATAATTAGACTAAATAATCAGTAGCTACACCACGATCTTAGAACTTAAAATTAACATCGCAATGCTATATCCATCTTATCAAGTAATTGACAATTACCCTGGTTTCAATATGTTACAAATCAGAATTGAATAGTGATACTTGCCAACAACAACAAATACAAATACAACTCAAAATAACATTCGTAAGACTTTAACTTACAATTGTTACATTTTTTTGCAATGATTTGCGTTTTACAATCCGTTAAAGTCACGATGAAGCCGACATAGTAATAGCATTGGTCCCAGTGTTGGACAATATATCTAGTTTTTATACCTCATTGAAATATGACGTCATTACGTACAGGTGTAAAGTTTTTTATTCTATGTTTAAATACCAATACAAATTTTATCGTTAAAAAACAAACCACATCTAGGTTTTCAAACGCCCACTCCTTTTAAGTGCAACCCGTTACACTAATCCATATTATTCCATATCACGATGTTCGAAACGCACGTATTCCATTTTTGAACAGTTTCTAAATTGAAAAGAACCAAATCCTCATTCGGTGCGCGTCGCGTTCTAAATATAAAAAAACTTTTTTGTCAAATATGGAAGGGTTAAGTTAAAAACATTCTATTTTCGAATTGTTAAAAGTCCACATTGTATGGAATACGTCAAAACTTCATACTCAGTATGCGTAGTATATACCAAAATCTTGCATGAAACAAAGAATATCATTGTGTTGAAATGTTTTGTAGTAGAATCGGTACTATCTGTTCAGGTCAGAAGTTTTTGGAAAGTCGCCACTGTTTAGCCGACTTTTACAAGTTTTTGAGATGATGGAAATCTAACTGACTATAATATTGACTATGTCAGCCTAATTGTGCTGTAGATAAAACAGGGTACAACAATTTTAAAAGGATTACATACTCTCCGAACGTTCTGTTAAAAATGTATATCCCGGAAATTATTTCGAATTTTATAATATTTGTTTCTATTTCGCAGTTATCGGAGGAAATCCTGAACTAAAGATTTTTATAAGAGAAAATAAATTCGTGGCGTAGTTTAAGTTGATGTTTAATATTGATAAAATAGGATAAAAGGAAATACGTACAGATTATTTTCGTTTAGTAGTAATCTGATAAATTTCAATATCACTATTAAAAGAAAAGTTATTTATAAGTGCCGAACGATATGCACTGGAAGTGTGTGCAGCTTGTTTTATTTATGTTTGATATCATAGTACTATTTTCATAACTTATTATAAAAATACTGTGTTCAGAAACTCTAAAAAATATTTCAATTAAGATTTATGCAATGCCTACAAAAAATATAATTTTGTATTCCCCTAATCATTAAAATCGTTCCGCAAGAAGTTCCCATACAGCATATTATAATATAAATATTAATAGTTTATCTTACTTTATCTCATGTACTACACGCAACATTATTCCTTTTTCAAATGATACGAAAGACACAGGAAGCATGAGTTTTTTTGTCACTTCCACATCGTACGGACCGATTCTGTTGCCCCGTCTCTTTTTAACACTAACAATACGGCTATGTAAGGGAGAGATAGAAACACCGCCGTCTTACTCAGGTGTGTTGACAATAACAGATGTTCAGAAGATGGCGGGGCGCATATTACACAATTACGATTCTATTTAATTATTTTTTTTCGGGTCGTTTGTTATTTAGGTTTTGGTGCGTGGGCGTCAGTCACTCTCAACATGGCAGACAATTGTTATTTTTTAAATGTCACGCTTAGATCTGGTCCCGTTAGTCGCCGAAATTAGAATTTGAATTGTTAATGTTCATTAGTATTATTCGTAATTCATTTATAAATATTTGTGTATTGCGATGTTGGTAGTGCTGACTACAGTTCGTTGATTATGTTGGCATCATTGTCTATCTTGATGAATGTTGAGTAGCTTCTAGGAACAAATAAATATTATTCAAATTAACAATATCACTATGGAGATAGTCTCTACTTACAATATTGTAAGTAACATAAACTTAGATTGCAATTATTTTCGCTACTTATATACAGTTTGATTCCATGTCTATTTCTGCCTCCAAGCAGCAGAGTATAGTCACTGTTGTGTTCCGATTTGAAGTACATTGTAGCCAGTGTAACTACTGGACATAATAAGACTTAACATCTCATGTCTCAGGATGGCGAGCGCAGTGGAATACCGAACAATACTTTGTAATTCAAGGTGTATGATGGAGTTTCTACTAATTATGGGCTATCGCATCGCTTACCATCAGGAGAACGGCAAGCTCGTCTCGTCATTCAAAACAATAAAAAAAAAAATACTCATATTATAATTAATGTGAAGTGTTTTTTATGATCTAACGGCTACACAACTGAACTAATTATGGTAAAAACTTTAAATTCTAAGAAATTAAAAGCAAATTAAATATTTATCACAAACCGAATTTTATGCGAGAGAAGACTCGACCAATAGCTACTAAAAATACATAACATCACGCATTTATCCCCGAAGGGGTATGCAGAGGTGCAACTAAGGCACCCACTTTTCGCCAAGTATGTTCCGTCCCATGATGTGACAGGGGGCGAGCCTATCGCCATATCGGGCACAAATTCCAGACTCCGGGCTGATACTGAGCAGAAAAACCTAAATATCACTTTGCCCGACCCGGGATTCGAACCCAGGACCTCAGAGCGCTATTGTACCGGACATGCAATACAACTACGCTACCGAGGCAGTAATACTAAAAATACTTTCATAGTTTTACCAGTTTTTAATAAATCGTCTATGACAATCAAGCAAGGCAACCGGTAAGGATGATATGCTGCGAAACACATGTCGAGCCTTTACTTTCAAATGATAGACAGAAGCGCAACTAGGACAGCCAGTTTTCGGAATGGTTCGTAGATTCCGTCCCATGACGTGATAAGGGCACAAATTCTCAGACCCGGACTCATACTGATACTTTATCCGACCCGGACTCGAACCTATGACTTCGGAGGCACGCAAACAACCACGGTTCCAACTTCCAAAGCAAACTGATACTTTATCCGACCCGGAACGCGGACCCAGAACGTCAGAGGCACGGGGACAACCACGGTTCCAAGACAATATTATTTTTATTTATTAATTGTAATTCATATAAAAATTCAAACTTATTGCCAAAAACATTCTCAATCAACCTTAAGTTACATAAATAGGTAAGTAGGTGGGACCGTATATAAATGCGGTGCGTAGACTAATCTAAATGTAAAATAAATATATATTACTTTTACCCAATAGTAAATTTATTGTACTTTTATAACCTGTGGTCAGCATTAGGTGCACTCAGGAATTTAAAAGCAATAATTTGTTGAACGCAATTTCATACTTTGTTGCAAATTCCGCGGTTCTCACAAATAATGGAATAAAAAACTTTCTAAGAATTACGCGGAGTCGATGTTTTATTAGTAATTGTGAGATAATGACCGCAGCCTCACAGGATGTACCGGGAACAAGTCGTAGTTGATTTTAGAAAAGTATTTTCAAGTTTTGTCCCAAACAATTTTATAAAACGGGTTCATCAAATAACGGAAAATGAGTCTGTTTGTTTGTGTTTTTTTTGTTTAATTTTTTTTTAATGACGTAACGTGCTTGCTGTTCGCCTGATGGTAAGCGATACGACCGCCCATAAACAGTAGAAACACCATCCAACACCTTGAATTACAAAGTATTGTTTGGTATTTTACTGCGCTCGCCATCCTGAGACATGAGATGTTAAGACTTGCCATGTCCAGTAGTTACACAGGCTACAATGTCCTTCGATCTGGAACACAAAAGACTTCAAACTGTTGCTTAGCGGCAGAAATTGCGATGGCACCGACCCAGGCGGACTCTCACATAAGAGATACCTACCATTTACCTTTCACCTCTGTGTATATAATATTGACTGCCTCGGTGGCGTAGTTGTATTGCACGTCCGGTACAATAGCGCCTGAGGTCCTGGGTTCGAATCCCGTCCGCGCAAAGTGATATTTGGGTTTTTCTGCTCAGTATCAGCCCGGAGTCTGAAATTTGTGTCCGATATGGCGATAGGCTCGCCCCCTATCACATCATGGGACGGAACATACTTGGCGAAAAGTGGGTGCCCTAGTTGTGCCTCTGCATACCCCTTCGGGGATAAAATGCGTGATGTTATGTTATGTATATAATATAAAAAAGTTACATGTAATACAGAGCGCCTCATTTAGTTCAGAAGTTAACCTATTGCATACTATACTGAAATTTCGGTGTTAGTGACGGTGTGACGAGGAATGCAGTCTGCTAAAACCTTCATTTTAGAAAACGACTTGACGCGTAATATGGCATTGTTCTAAGCCATAACATCGCCGATGGTGTAGTGGAGAGGGTTGTCATGGAAGGCTGCGGGTTCCCAAATAATATTTATTTATTCATACAGAGAAGTATATAGGCGGACTTAATGCCAGAGGTATTTTCTTGTGTAAACAAAATGTATGCCAGATAGGAAAATATTTACGGTATTGGGGTACTGAAAAC
>NW_023592710.1:0-8350 GCF_014839805.1 Manduca sexta | reverse complement strand
ATTTTCCTTTGCGACCAATGAGGTTCCCGCATTCTTGATCCTTGTCTTTTTCCATTGCGTGTTGCTACGTGTAAATAATTTGACTCTAGATATTTCTTCGTGGGTCAATAAAGAACACAAATAATTAAACTGCGATAACTTCTATAATAAAAAGCGACGATAGCCTAGTTGGGTGTAGAACGGACTGCCAAGACGGATGTCCGCAGGTTCAAATCCCAAGGGCACACACCTCTGACTTTTTTAAAAATCAGGTATGTATTCTTTGTGAATTTATCGTTCGCTTTAACGGTGAAGGAAAACATCGTGAGGAAACCTGCACATCTGAAAAGTTCTCTATAGGAATTTCGAAGGTGTGTGAAGTCTACCAATCCGCACTAGGCCAGCGTGGTGGACTAAGGCCTAATCCCTCTCAGTAGTAGAGGAGGCCCGTGCTCAGCAGTGGGCAAGTATATAATACAGGGCTGATATTATCAACTTCAATAATCATGAGTGGCCAACGGAAGTGTGTCGTGTTCCGGGATCAGCCTGTGTATATCCGGGTCCACCAGCAGGAGTAATCATCTCTCGTCAGTCGACATTCTATTGGACCCCACTCTTACCATCAGCTGCAGTAGGATCCCTTCGCCGTGCACGTAAAAAAATATATTAAACCAATACTTAATACAGTAAGGACCTACAGACAACTGTTTTCTAAATGTGATTCAAAATGCCGTTATATATGTTGATCCCATCAGATTTTTATATAAGTATGCTATATTTCACATAAGTAAGTTATATTTGTTAATTGTTCTAGTATACTATAACACTGTGAGTGTCTTGGCTTAAGTTCACAAATGTGTATACTTAAAATAAATAAATAAAACCGACAACTCAAGTTGTAAGAAGCATCTTCATAAAGCATTAACGAAAACTCACCTTTCCACGTAATAAATAGATATCAACACTAGACAGGCCCATAAATTCGAAAATCGAAAGCATGACCCTTTTCATACATAAATGTCATGCACCTCAGTCATCCATTCACATTGATGGTATCTTAACCAGTCCAACCCATACAAAAGCTATGAAGACATTCATAGCATTCCATGAATATTACAAAATTTAAGTCGAATAAACAAGAAGTATTTTACGTCATCGAACTATAAACTCAAATGATTGCCTATGGTATAAATTTTCACGTCGCGTTAGAATTTTCGAGCAATAAAATAAAATAGAACATGAACGAATGAACCGAAACACGCAATCGCATCGTAGGTATGTCTCGTTTTTTACACTATTTCGATTAAACCAGTTCAAAGAGCACACGAATTTGGTGCGGTGGAAAAAATATGAGGCGAACTGGGTTCCGTAGTTTTGACGTATTGAACTATAAAACTGCCAGTATTTATTTTTATTTTAAGAAAAATAGTATTTATATATTCAAAAGAATACAACGTGTTCTTAATTTAAATTAACATAAAACAACAATTAATTTACAACCAATTATGGTTGTAATGGAACAGAGTTAACACGAGTATGTTTATTAATGGATAAACCGGCATATTTAAGTAATAAAGACTTTTCTCGTATACATTATGAGCCATTACCGATATTTTAATCTTAACATTACCAATTCCATTAAATATTCTATTAGTTTAGTTTAAATAGGTAAAACAAAAGATAACTTGAGTAGTTAACAGCAGCTATGTAACTTAAACTAACTTAATGCTTAATTTAAAACTGTCTTGACTGCGTCAGTAGCGTAGTCTTTACGGTACGACTGCAGTGCTGACGTCTAGGGTTCGAGCCCCAGGTCAAGCAAAACAATATTGAATTTTTCTATTCAGTATCAGCCTGGAATTTCGAATTTGTGACTGACATAGCGATCCTATCAAATCATGGGACGGAAGGTCGTGTAACGACGGAAAATGCCTTTGCCTAACCGTTTGGAGATAAAAGGTATGTGAGTGCGTATGTATGTGTGTGTGTGTGTGTGTTAAAACTAGATAAATTTCGCGGCTCCGTCTATGTGACAGCCAATTCCCAAAAAGAGAGTCGTACTATGCGCATTTTCGGAATACAAACAGCCTATATTCCAGTACATAATAAGCCCATATTATATTAATGTAAGTTGTTTTATCTATGTGGAAAATGGCATTTAAATATATTCAGCGGGTAATGCACGTGTCCTCACAAGTAGCAATATCAGATTAAGATCGCGGCTGAAAATCTTTTCCTGCAATAGAAATTCGACTGCGCCATTTTCCTAAATAAAAAAGTTTACACTAATCTAAGACATTCGTTTCTTTAACAAACAAATAACTCTGGCATTCTTAACATAAGTTTAATTTACCTTCCCCGAGGTAATTTTTGTGCACTCGGTCTCCACACCGAATGCACGCCCATGTACGGGGACATTTGTCGTACCTCTAAGCACACAGTTAAATGTATATGCCTCTTGGCTTCCAAATTCAAATTGAGGTCTATAAGGACTCGCGAACATTTCCCTTTCTTCCCCCCCCTTGCACATCTTAATATAGTTCCTTCTCCTTCCCCACACTCGCTTCCGAGCTATCCCTCTCCTTGGGGCTACTGTGGTTACTAAGCTGGGGATCGCCTATATCCCGTTCGCAGGTTAACCCGGTGATAACCATGGTGGCTCTACGAAAAAAATAGTTCAGTAGAATTCTAATCTCTCTCTCTCTAATCGTTCCCTCAATGCTGAGGTCGAGTCTTGGACAGCTGATCGTCAGGCATGACGGTCCTCCGCCAGATGCAGTGCTTCCAGGATAGTCATGGCCGACCTAATATAGTTCCTTCTCCCGCCCCACACTTTCTTAGCTATCCCCTCGCTTCCCTTTGGGACTGGCGGTTGCTAAGCCGGGGGATCTCCTATATCCCGTTCGTAGGGTAACTCAGTGCCAGATGCAGTGCCTCCGGGATAGTCATGGCTAGCGTCTTGCTTATTTCGAATAATACTATCGAATAGAATTCTAATACAAAACTAAAATGATCCTTGCTAACCCTAAATCATCACTTGCCAGAGATTCGTGAAGCCACTTGCCGACCCCACCTGTATCCGAAGCGAATCGTTCAAAAATGTCGTTTAAAAACGCGAAGACACTTGATCCATTGACGTTGTACGTGACCTACCATCGCCGCTCAAATATGTCGCATTCGACAAAAAACTGTCGTGAATCGACATCACGTTTCGAGTTTCGACACCTATTTGACGCTATTAGTATGTATAATTGTGCGTCGTAAAATATTCTTTATTATAATTGTCGTAAAACTAATTGACCTTGATGTATTGAAATGGCACATGAACCCTTTAAGTGGCTTAACATGATTTATCGCAGATGTTTTTGTTGTATGCCAGAAGTACCTACTTAATGAGGTTCTTATAAATTGTAGTTATGATTACATTAATTAAGAACTGTAGCAAAATCTATGATAGGCTTATAGTATATCATTTCATTACATATTTAAATTAAAAAAAAATATACGTTTTCGATTATTTTATGCGTCATGTTTGTTTTTTCTTTATTTTTTTGGTGCCTAAACACACAACTAAATAATTTAACATTAGTTTCAACATAAAGTCACAGAGTGGTGAATATTGGATACTTAATATTCCTAATTTCTAAGTTCCAAATAGATTTTTGAATAATTTAGTTATAACAAAGCGGTGGCAAATCTCCGTTCAACTTCGACACGGAGCAGGAAGCCATCATCTGGTGCATCTACCAAGGTTCCCATCGATCAGTCACGTCCTGCGGTCGAGCCGAGTTCGTCGTGTTTGGAGACAACTAACAATTTCTTTTGAACTAGCCTATTACAATCCAAATGTTAGTGAAGTATACATACAGTTCGATTTTAATTCAACAAAGTAAAGTAGGTTTTATTTAATATTATGAGTACATTCACCTCGATTCATTATTAGTTTTATATAATAAAAGACAAACAAAACTATTTTGTTTTTACACATTAAGAAAAGTCAATTCTGTGCCTTTGCACTTCACTAAAAAAACAAAAGTCGATAGAAATAATATCGAGTCAGCTAGAATCTGGCGTGGTCGCGACCTCAACGCCACCTGCCGCCGACGGCGCGGAACGGCCGGCAAAAAAATAAAAGCGATCGTCATCTCGGGTTACCGCCACCACACTTCTCACAGGCGTCTTGCTCTTATTGCCGGACAGTTCATCAAGTTATTTTCTCTTTCGGAAATTCAAAAATGGAACAATTACTTTTTTATTACTTTTATCTAGTATCAAGATTCTTATAGAACTTTGTAATAAAATATATACTATTACTTTATTACATAAATTAATGACACATACGTTATCCAATGACATAAATCTTATACAATATAAGTGTCGGGTTTTAGCAACAAAAAAATAAAAGCCAGCGACGTTGACATACGGAAAGACGGATGAATATTCTCTTTACATAGAATTTATTGCTATGAATAATGTATTAGAATAAACGCAGAACATTAATATTCCCATCATGCCCTTTTCTTCGCAAGAACACAGGTGTATACGAAAATATACCGTTCAAGTCACTTCTAAATAGAGCATCCACTTTTGCATCATTCCCAAAAATGATAGAGTAATAAATTGGCAATCAAACTGTTCTCAGTAGATGTTTGTTTCTTTTTAAATTATATTCATTTATTTCGAAGAAGATTCAAGCAAATATTGAGATAAAGAGCATTAAAGGAATCTATGTTTAAGTAGAGCACCTAAAAATAGAAAGAAAAGCGATAAAAGTGACAGAAAACTAGGTAAAACCAACTCAACCCGAACTAATTACACAATATTCAATATCTTCGAAAACTAAGTTCCTGTTCTTCTAATCTAAAAACGTCACCAAGTATCAATATCTGATATATCCGTTGTCTCCAACCCGTACGTATTGTAGCACGTACGTACGTAAGGTTATGCGGATGGCCGCACTCGTGCGTGCGCGGACTACACAAGCCTGGCCCGAGGTCGCGCCCGGCCGCCCGACCCGTGGAATGCCTACATATTTATGCCGCAAACGCCGGCCAAAATTGACATTTGTTGCGAAAATATCGCTTCGTATCGTCGTGTTTTCGAACGTGACGCTACGTTGTCGTTTTGTTATTTCGAATTTCGAATATTCGAAATTTTTGATTTTATTTAGGAACACGAGTTTAAATTGAATTTTGTTGTGTATTGTGAGTACAATAATACGTAAAATTAAACGAAAATATCGTAGTCATTGCTCTAGAAACCTTCATAGAAGAAATTGACTTATCACTCATCAGTCGATGCAGTTTTTACAAGCATCTTTAAAAAGAATTTACGAAATCCTTTCCTGAATATTTAGATATTTGAATTTGAGACTTTGTCTTTTTGAAATTAAAGGATTTCTAATCGAGAAACATGTTTGATTCCCGTATGGGTAATTAGGGGATTGTTTATTATTTTACTTACACAGCTATCCAAACTGTCCTTTTATAAAAACGCCCGTAGGAATAAGACAGATGTCCCAATAAACGAAATATCATCCCTGACCTTAGACACAATTCTCATTATCATTATAAAACTATTTTTCGGATTCTGTCGCGGTTTCTATAATTTTCTCCCGTTTAGAAGACTGCAACCTTCATGGTCACGGGTGGACTGAGTTGTTGGTCGTCCAAAAAGTCAGTCACAAGTTCCTAAACATTTCCACACTAACCTACAACCTTGCACATATAAACCGTTCTTTGTTTTCAACCCTAATCAGTGGCTTAATATACTCATCAAACTCTCCTTAAATTAAGTAGATATATAAACCATTAGTAGGCGTAGCAAATACTATTCTCTGAGGAGGTCTGCGCCCCCCCCCCCCTACAAGTTTATAGAAGAAATTGATTGATGTCCAGTCTGCTGCGCCGTGCCACCCGTACGCCTCCTCAAATAGCTTAATGGCGTAGGAAACTTGTTTAAAAACACTGCTTTATAATATCTTTTTTTATAATCTAAAATCTCTAGTGATTTAATCATCTTTATTTTTATATTATAGGTTCTACAAGGGTTGATTGGGAAGGTACGGATGAAGTACTCTGGTACTGAATAAATGAGCCTAACAATCTTTTGACTTACGAAAACTTTATAATTTTTAAAATAAGTTATATTTTTATTGGTGGCATTTTATGCAGTCATCCGCCATGATTATTGAGATTGTTGGAGGAAACAACTTGCAGAATAATATATTATTTAAAACTAGCTGCCCTTCGAACTTCGTACTGACTAACAGTCGACATATTGACACATCAACTCAATTGTTTTTCTTTTCCGGTACCCCTCCACTAACACTTAAACTTTATGGTATGTTATGAAAGTTCAAATTGACTTTAAGTATTATTACGAATCTTTTTTGGGAGTATAGAAAAGTGTTGCTTTTAAACTTTTTCAGGCAATTTTTTATTTTTTTCTCTCCGTTAGAACCATTCTCGTACTTTAAGGAATATTATAAAAAAACCAATTAGCGAAATCGGTTCAGCTGCTCTCGACATTTGCGCTTAACAAGACATTCAGCGATTCATTTTTATATTACAAGATGTATTTAGGTATCCCTGATACGTGATGACATTCCAATGACATGGCAACGGATAATAGATTGTAACAAAAAACATATAAAGTTCATTATTTTTTGCATCGACATTTGAGTCAGATTGACATGTCAGGTATGTGCAAATAATACGCGTCGAAGCGGGACGGGGCCCGGCGGTCGCGAGTTCAAACCGCGAACTATCGGGTTCCCGCCGCAACACTACACCCGTCTTACGGACACATACATATTTTTATATATACTTGCATAATCCAGATAATTTCGTGTTTAGAATCTTGTACCGATATTTTAAAAAGGAGTTCACAATATTAATGTGTGAAACAAATTGATATAATGTTGGTGCAATACATTCCATTTATAGAAATATAAAAAAAACATAGACGTAAATATCTTTATAGATGCAACACTGATAATAACTCCTTTCTTTATACAAACCACTAGACTAATTTCCTTCATTTATACCAATACATATTGACAATCAATATTTTTAGGTTATCAAACCTATGAACTAATAAATAAAATAAAAATTCCTCCTTCCCTTCCTGTCGCTCACAACTCACAAGCAAAGAAGCGCGTAGAAATGGCGTCGGTCGTCCTACATCCGATTCACTCGACCCATCATTGTACGCTTGAATATTTAACGACGCACCGCCGCCGGGGTGACGCGTGTGTCACTCCCGCGCACGCCATCATCAATCGCAGGGCTGCCACGAACTTGTTATTTATATTGGATTTTTTAAAAGCGTCAATAGCCTAGTTGGGTGTGATGGACTGCCGAGACGAATGTCCGCAGGTTCAAATCTCAAGTGCATACACCTGTGATTTTTCTAAAAATAATTATATGTGTATTTTTTGTGAATTATGGCTTGCTTTAACGGTGAAGGAAAACATCGTGAGGAAATCTACATACCTGAGAAATTCTCTATGTGAATTTTGAGGGTGTGTGAAGTCTAAATCCGCACAAGGCCAGCGTGGTGGACTAAGGCCCAATCCCTCTCAGTAGTTAGTGGAGGCCCGTGCCCAACAATGGGACAGTATAATACAGGGCTGATATTATTATTATTATTGTTTGTTATATACTACCAATGAATACTGGCGAAGAGTGCGGTTTCCGAAAAGTAAACTGCCACAATGTAATATACATAAATAGTCTGTAAATTGTTCTAATGATTATAATTAGATTTTACATAAATTAGTAAAGGGAAATCGGCAGGAATCGGGTTATATAAACCCTTTTTTTTTCTCTTTATTTATTTAGAGGCTTTGAGTCTCTTAGAAGACTATGCCAGCCCCATTGAAAAAGAAACAATAGTACAAATCATTTTAAATTAATTGCAAATGAGTGTATAATAGGACAGCTGCGTCAGATTGAGGCTCTGAGAGAATACTCTGGAAGATGCCAATGTCCTTAAAGTTTATGTTATATAGACCCTTTGCCACTGCTAATTAATAATCGTATATTCTACGCATTTTCATATACATGCATTATGATTATATATTATAATATCTTTGCTATATCGCAGTACATAAAATGCAAATTTTCTATTGACATTCAGTCTCATAAGGCTTAGTAATACAATTATAAATTTAATTCACTGACATCAATGTCCCCACCTTAGACCAATAAAGGTCGCCAACAGAATATATTTGGCTGCAAAACAAACTTTACAACCGTGATTAGATATTACCAGAAAGGAAAAGCTATTTACATGTTGAAAAAATCTAAACAATAGCTACGCAGTTCAATTAATTTTTATACGATAAGTGTTTAGTTTATGATGATAA